>NC_133524.1:139515303-139818333 GCF_049354715.1 Callithrix jacchus
AATGTCTCACAGTTCTGTAGGTAAGAAATATAGGCAGAATTCAGACTGGTTCTTTGCTTTGGGTCTCACAAGGCCAAATTCAAGGATTTTCTTTCATGAATATGAAAGAGAAAATTTATACTAAGTGATATTGTATATAACCAAGTATAAAAATGACTTAGTTTTTTACTAGTTAGGTAGGGTTAGCCAAGGCCTAAGGTGAAATGTGACTTCTCTTGCTTGCATGTGCATTATACATATGTGCTTCTCTCAATAATTCTTATTCTCCTTCTTGAATCATGTTCATTTGCTCTAGAGAATTTGGAATACTACTCAGCTACCATGATGGGAAAGAAAAACTGAAAACCAAGAAAAGGGATTCTTGTTTTAATTTTTTACCAAACTCAGAATATGGAAAGTTCCAGAAGGTACCTCTCTTTCTTCCTCTCTCTGTCTCTCTCTTTCTCTTTCTCTCTCTCTCACATACATTTGTAAACACATACACATACACTCACACACACACATATATATATATGCACATACACACATACACAAAGTGCTCACTTTTCCTGCTCCATCTTATTAAAAGTGTCTAGAAAACCATTTGAAACCTCCAAATTGTTCATTATAATGGTGGCACTATCCTTACATTACCACCAACAGTGTATGAGGGTTTCTCCATATCCTCACTAGCATTTTTTAGTTATTGCCTGTCTTTTGGATATAAGCCATCTTAGTGAGGGTGAGATTATATCTCATTTTATTTTTGATTTGCATTTCTGTGATAATCAGTGACATTTAATACATTTCCATATGACCATTTGCCATTTGTATGTCCTTTTTGGAAAAAATGTCTACTTAAATCTTTTGCCCATTTTTTGATCAGATTATTTAGTTTTTCCCTGTAGAATCCTTGTAGCTCCTTATATACTCTGGTCACTAATCCCTTGTTAGATGGGTAGTTTGCAAATCTTTTCTCTCATTCTGTTGGTTGTCTTTTCACTTTGTTGATTGTATTTGTTGATAAAAAAATTGCTGTGCAGAAATTTTTTTAAGTTGATATGATCTCATTTGTTATTTTTGCTTTGGTTGCTTGCTTACTAAAAATAATGGTTACTCAAAAAATGGTTGTCCAGACCAACGTCTTGGGGCATTTCCCCAATGATTTTTTGTAGTACTTTCATAGTTTGAATTCTTTAATCCACTGTGATTAGATTTTTCTATGAGGTAGGAGATATGAATCAAGTTTTATTTTTCTGTATATGGATAGATATCCAGTTTTCCCAGCACCATTTATTGAAGAGATTGTCTTTTTCCCACTGTGTGTTCTTGGCAACTTTGTCAAAAGTGAGTTGACTGTAATGTGTGTATTTGCCTTTGGGCTCTCTATTCTATTTCATTGGTTATCTGTTCTCTGTTATGTCCCCTGGAATAAACTTTCTACATCTGTCTCTTTCTTCATATACTCTTTAAGGCCAATAACTCTTAGATTTGCCTTTTTGAGGCTCTTTTCTAGATTCTATAGGCATGCTCTGTTGTCTTTCCCTTTAGAGTGGCAAGGTCCTGAGGACCCGGATGGGTCCAGAAATACTGTTTGGGAATCAGGAGCTCTTCCCTCAACTAAATATTTCCTTTATGATCCAAAGTTCTTTAACACCAAATGTCCTAAGTTAGAGATTTTCAGGCACCTAAGCACTTATTGTTATAGAGGAATAGTTATATTTGTGAAGTTCAATGTTATTTAATGGGAAAAAGTATTCAATTATCGATGACATATTTGTAAAATTTGTATAAGTGGAGCAATGTGAATCACACATTTAGAGGACAAGAAAAGTGCTTTTGATCTCTTGTTCAGAGATGTCTGTGTCTTAAACTACCTCAAAATATCATGATAAAAAGTTAACTATATATGAAACAGTTTATTGAGAATAAAATTTTTATCTAAGGACAGAGATTTGGGTTAGAAAATCATGTTTTAGATTGTTATTCTCTTTGCTCAATTTTGGAATTAAAAAGCTGCATCTCTTTCCTTAATTCCCCATCTTTAAAATGTTGCTACTTCTGATTCTCATTCTACTGAGATTATTGTTAGTGGACAGCAAGAATGACATGAGACAAATAAAAACATTTACAATCCTTGAGATGTTGCTATAAGGAATTGATACTTAATTCAGAAGGCAGCTTGGACACATTTCTGGCTTTTGATGGTTTATGCTATGCCTCTGTGACAGAGAGACCCAATTTTAAAGACCAGTGGTTTTGTTTCTCTTAGTAAACAGTCCAGAGTAAGACACACTACTCTGTTCCATTTATTTACATAGGAAATTAGGCTACCTTTTATTCCTCTGCCATTCTCCCTTTGTATTGTATACATTGGCACCATTAAAACTGCTTTGCAGGTTTGTCTGTGTTCTAGCCCATAGGAAGATGAATGACCATAAAGAAATTCATTTCCAACGTTTTAAGACCTAGTCATAGAAGGGGCATGCTATCCTCTTCCATTTATACGCAACTCTAATAGTATGGATGAAAGGCAGAATGGCTAACCTGGTAAAGATGGACATGAGTATTCTGTTGGGGATGAGAAAAGACCATCAAAGTAGTGAGATTGATCTAGTATTTTCTCAGAACACTGCTTAGGGTCCAGCTAAGAGTTGGTTTGTCTCCTCAAGGAAAGTCCTTGGATACTATCTTCCTTCTCTAAAGTGTAACTAGATTATTTTCCCCAGAAACAGACATTTGAATTTTCTTCTCAGAGATTTAACTGCTTTTAATATATCAGCACTATATTTTGTAAATATAAACATTTTTCTTTCACCTAACAATATGAGTCATTTTCTTATACCAGTTCTTCCAAGTGTGCTCAGCTCCCCTGCACATTTTCTGAATGTTCAAATCTCTCATTGCATCAACTGGCCATCCTACAATAAAATCAAGGAAGAGGAGGTGTCGTTTATATCATATTTCCAATCTTTGGTGACAATCACATTTCTCAATTATCATCTGATTTCTGGGCCATAATGGAAATATAGTATTTAGATGCTTTGTCTGTTTTAAATTTTAAAGGTAGCTTTAACTTTTGGAAGCTCATATAATATTTTTAAAAGACTTGATTTTTAAAATATTTATGCTTTTCAAAAGATGACTGATTTACAATACTAACAGCTTTAATTATTCAAATACTTCAATTTCAATTCAACCCCATGTTGTGATGCTAGTACAGCCTGACATGATCAAATCGATAATAAAGTGTTGCTGACCTAGCAATATGATGGAACATCTGAGAGAGCATTGACAGTTTTCCAAAACCTTCCTGATTACACATTTATTCCCCTTTTTAACATGCCTCTGCATCAAGAACTTGAAAAAGATTTATTTTTAATTTTCATATTTTTTTGCAAGCTGGCCAATAATTTTCAAAGGTTTGCCAAATGACATTTCTGTCTGCATTTCTTTCAGCACCTAGGATTACAGAGGCTGTTAGTTTATAATAGTCTACTGTGTTTTTAGCATTTGGATGTCTGTTCATCTTATCAATTGTAAATTATAAGCTCTCAAATATCGAGGATTTATTATTTGTATTTTTTCTCAAATAGCATTAAATATATTTCTGAGCATACAGAAATTATTAGATTAACACTTTTTATGTATGTGTGAATGAATGAATAACCATAACCAGTGAGTATGCCTAGATACATCAGAGTGAAGCTGTGAATATTGGCTTTCCTTAGCTTCCAAAATTATTGACATGCTAAAAAAATATAATCAAAATGAAGTTTACATATATAACTGAGTGTCAAAAAAATGGAAATTCAAAAATAACAGAGAGAAAGCCAGTAAGAGAGAATGAGAGCAAAATTAAGAGGGAGATATTTTTTTTTTAATTTTTTATTTGATTATAGGTTTTGGGGTACATGAGCAGAGCATGTAAGACAGTTGCGTAGGTACACACATGGCAGTGTGCTTTGCTTTTCTTCTCCCCTTCACCCACATTTGGCATTTCTCCCCAGGCTATCCCTCCCCACCTCCCCCTCCCACTGGCCCTCCCCTTTTCCCCCCAATAGACCCCAGTGTTTAGTACTCCCCTTTATGTGTCCATGTGTTCTCATTTTTCATCATCCACCTATGAGTGAGAATATGAGGTGTTTCATTTTCTGTTCTTGTGTCGGTTTGCTGAGGATGATGTTCAAGAGGGAGATATTAAGAGGGAAAGAGAGATAGGGGAAGAAATGCAGAGAGGAAGAGAGGAAAACAATGATAAAAGGAGAGAACGAGAGAGAGAGAGAAAAGAGAGCAAAATCAGAGCAGAGTAGGAAAGGGGTGATTATGCTGTATTAGCGCCAGTGGCCTATAAAATAACTAGAGTTTTTAGGCTTTATTATATGGAGCCAGAGACTCCAATGAACAATATATGTCAGCTATTCCTCTGAAAGGCAAATTTTCTTATGAGTTACACGTTGGTGAGGAGGTTTTTCCTTTTTGGTTCCATTTCTACCCAAGGTATAACAGATCTCCACATTCTATTCGAGGGCTAGGGAGGGGGTATACATACATGGAGAGATATTGGAAGGTATTGTTTATCTGTGATAAATAAGTAGGATACCCACACTCAGAGGTAGCTTAATGCTTAGGTCATTACACAACATTAAATCAGATAGTCCACATATGATATTAACAATTATCTCTGCCATTGTATTATGAGATCCTTCAGGTCTTCCACACAAAACCTTGCCTATAATTACAGGAGTTTGAGATGCTCTCTGAAGAACATCTGTTCATTGAACTGATACTAACTAAGCAGTTACTATGTGGCAAGCACTATACTTTGCAATGGATTATAGGAGCAAGCACGTCCAACCTGGCTCTTGACCTTATATCATTTTCCTTATTCTTACCTTATTAGAATCATTTGTGAGCCATCATATTTCCACTTGGAGATGATGAACTGCTTGAGAGTTTTAATCTGGATCTAGCAGAGTTTAGCACATGGCTACAGAAGAAGAAAGTTGGACATTTTGTATGATTTAGCACACTAATAAAAGACTGACATTTCAAGAAAATTAGCTGTTTTTTATTTTTTGTAAATGTCACTTAAACTACCCACCCCAAACAGATGATAAGTGGGTGGTGCAAATTGCTGCCCAAATAAGTTAATAAATGAGTAATATTTAATGAATAATCATTCTAGTAAGCTAGAAACCTAATTGCATATCAACCCAGAGAATAGAGACTTCCCAATACACAACTGCAGTGAATTTCATGGCAACAAAAAAGATAGAATTTTTTTAATTATAAGTTTTATTTTTTTGTGGGTACATAGTGTATATATTTTGGGGGTACCTGAGACACTTTATATAACCAAACAGTGTAAAATAAGTAGATCATAGTACACAGTGTATCCTTTATAGTATATTCATCATAGTACCCAGTATATCCCTAATAAAAATCATGTATCCTTTGTATTACACACAATCCAATTATACTTTTATTTTATAATATACAATTAAATTATTATTGATTATAGTCTCCCTGTTATGCTATCAAATACTACGTCTTAATCATTCTTTCTGTTTTTTTGTACAGACATCCCCACGAGCCTCTCACCACGCCACTATCTCCCCCAGTCTGGTAACCATCCATCTACTCCCTATCTCCATGAGATTATTTTTTATTATGATTTTTAGATCCCCTAAGTAAGTGAGGACATGTGATGTTTGTTTTTCTGTGCCTGTCTTATTTCACTTAATGATCTTCAGTTCCATCCATGTTGTTGCAAATGACTAGATTTCATTCTTTTTATGGTTGAATAGTACTCCATTGTTTCTCCAGGACTGGTTCCTGGTACCTTCTTTAGTTCATTTAGTGAGGTCATTTATTTCCTGAATTGTCTTGATACTAGTGGTGGTTCATCTGTGTGTAGGCATTAAAAAGTTAGATATTTATTCTAATGGTCACAGTCTGGGCTTCTTTGTGATTGTCTTTGTTAGGATGTATTTGAAGAGACTTGGGCCCCAAGCCCAGTAACACTGTGATTTTTGTAGATGCCTAGAGGTACCACTGTTCTCGAAAATCTTACCCGACAAGGAACCCAAGCGGCACTCAAGGGATCAGAGGAACACACTTTATTACACTGGCATGCCCAGAAGGGTTCACACCCAAAAGTCTGGACCCTGGTTTAGAATAGTACACGGTTTTTATAGGTAAGGAGCAGGGGAAGTAACTCAAGACTTTAGGCAACACAGCAGGTTTTAGACACTGTGGCAGTTTCTCTTAAAGGTTTTCCAGTTAGTAAGCAATTAGGTGTTATACAGAAGCAGAAAGAGGCAGTTACCAACAAAAATAGGGACAGTTTCAAAATAGGGACGGTTGCTGACAACGTGCTGACAAAATCCTGGGCAAAATTTCCACTTCACCACCTTGGTCATCTTGGATAAGACCTGGAAGAATGGAAGAATTCTCTAGATTACCAGGCAGAGACTGTTCTCATCCCTTACTTTTCCCCAAACAAATGCAATCTCTCTCTCTCGTTCTCTCTCTCTCTCTCTCTCTCTCTCTCTCTCTCTCTCTCTCTCTCTCTCTCTCTCTCTCTCTGTCTGTCTCTCTGCTGAGACACATAAATCTACTAAGTCTAGGTGTGGGGTGGCACAAATACCCCTGTGGTGACTATCACTATACTGCACTTGGTCACAGCTGAAGCATACACAGCATTGGGTTTGGCCCAAGGCACTCTATAACCACTATCTGGTTACTGCCTCTGGTCAGTCAAGGTCTCTACTGACAGCAGATGGGGAAGCCAGCTAGGCTTGCATCCTTACTGTCAGGGTAGTGCATTCTTTTAGCTCCAGGGAGGTCCAGAATACTGTCTGGGAGCCACTGATTAGAGTTAAAAAAAAAATTTAGAAATCTACCTGTTTTATTATACTGCAGCTCAGCTGGCCCTCAAACCACAAGACAAAATCCTTTCTGCTCTTCTCTCCCCTTTCCACAGTCAGAGGTCCCTTTTCAGTGGCCACCACCACCACTGTCCTGCAGGAAGTTCTGCCAGGCCACCACTGATATTCTCTTAAGGCATGGGGGCTCTTCAGTCAGCTTGTAGCAAATACTGCCAGGCCTGGAACTCAGCCTTCAGGGAAGTGCCTCCCTTCTGGCCCAAAGCAGTTTTAGAAATGGTGTTCAGGAGCCTAGGTCTGGATTTGGGGACCCCGAGAACCTGCTTGTTGCTATACCCCACTGCGGCCAAGCTGATATCTAAGGGGAAACAAAGTTCCCTTTACTTTTCCCCTGTTTTCTCAAACAGAAAGAGTCTGTCCCCATAGCCACCATAGTTGGGAATGTGCTAGGTCTCACTTGAAGCCAACACATGGCAGTTTTACCCAAGGCCCCATGGCATACTACATGGATATCAGTGTTAGTTATTCAGGGCCCAAGGGATCTTTAGGCAGCAGGTGATGAATTCTGTCATGATGGGGTCCTTTCTTTCATAACAGGATGTGTTATGATGTGTCATGGCCCAGGATGTGTCTAGAAACCGCATCTGGGAGTTGGGGCCTGGAATTGGGGCCTCATGATTCTGACCAGTGCCCTATCCTATTGTAGGCTGAGCTCTTATTTAAGATGCAAGTCAAAGTCCTCTTTACTCTTCACTTTTCTCTCCTCAAACAGAAGAAAGGAACCACTTTCATTGCTGCCAGCTACACTACCTGTGGTTGGAAGAGGTATGGTGCAAGCACTCTTTTAGCTGGGCCAGCTGGTATCTCTCTATGTCACCTGCCAACCTAGTTCACTGGCTCTCAGCTCAGCTCAGACCTGGGACTTGCCTAGGAACTGCAGTCCTTGTGTCCTAAACTGCCATTCAGGTATACTTAGGACCTCAGTGTACTTTTGCCTGTAGTGCTGAGGCTTGCCTGAATTCAGGTTCTGAGTGCTGGGATGGGTGACTTTCCTCCAGCTAGGTCTGGTCCAGATGCTCCCTTGGTGTGTGGGCATGGACTGAGCCAGCATTGCTTTGCCCTCCACTGCAACAGGGCAGCACTGAGTTTAACACTCATGTTATAGGAGTTATTAAGAAATTATTTTAGGTAGATAGAGAGGAAAAGGGTTCTTGGGAAGTTTTTGTCTCTTTTAAAGCAGCTCCAAAAAACTTTTCTTGTCTAGCAGGAAAGCCCTGGCTCTTAGACCCAGGCTGACAACTTTTAATATGTAAATTCCGGCCATTAGAAGCTGGGTTCACCCAAACAGGGCAATGGCCACCATTGTCCTCTTGTCCCTACAGGTGCCTGGCCACATGGCTGCCCTCCCATATCCAGGCCTGTGTGAAATATCATGGCACCCTACCTTTGCATATTAAAAGGTTAGGATGGGAGGGCCAATATATATATATTTTTTTAATTTTTTATTAGGTTTTGGGGTACATGAGCAGAGCATGCAAGACAGTTGCGTAGGTACACACATGGCAGTGTCAATATTTTTGTGGGCTGCTTGAATAACATGCCTGATCAAACCAATCCCTTGTGTCCTATGCAAATCAGACACTGCCGCCTCCAGCCTCCTCATGTAACTGGCTGTTTTCCAAAACACTCAGGGTTTCCTCTCTTGGCTTTAGAGCCCCCCTCCCTCTGTTTCTGTACAGGGAAGCTTATTCCTTTTTACTTCTCTCTTCTTTCTTGCTGATTAAACTCTCTGCTCCTTAAAACCACTCCACTCATTGGAGCCATATCACTACGTCCCCCAGTTGCTGCATGCTCTGTGTCCCACATACACAGACTGTTTCTTGATGCCACACAGCTGCTGGTGTGCTGGGGGAGGGGTGACTTCAGCAATTCAAAACTGTCTTTCCTACCCTCTTCTGTGCCTATTTCAGTGATGTAAAGTTAAAACCATGTACTGTTGTTGCTTACTTGATTTTTGTTTGTTTCTAAAGTTCTTTTTTGTGAGTAGTCGTTAAAATTTGGTGTTCCTATGAGGAGGATGATTGGTGGAGTCTTCTATTTGGCCACTTTGCTTCACAAGGATAGTTTTATGATTAGTACTTCCTTCACTTCAGAATTACAGATTATAACAAGTTTGTGAAAAGGGAAAAAATGTAAAACAGCAGCAGAAGAATTAACTTTTCTGAACTAGCGATTAGTTGACCAATTTCATAATGATGATAGCAAGTGAGCCAGATCAATGTTTGTTTCTACTCATGTCCTAATGTTTGTTTTTACATTATTTTGTTCTAGAAAAACATTCTCAGATGTTTTCTGCTTTTATTATTATTTTAAATACTAACCTTTTATTTTTATTGAATGCTGTCATTGCTTATAATTATTTTCCATAACTATCACATAATTAATCTGTTCTAAAAATACACCACCAACCTGCTTCACATCTCCTTGCAAACTAAGTACAAGACCCAAGGAATTTTACAGATCTGTTTCTACAAATGTTCGTGTAACAGACAATTGTTATGTAATCCAAACTTTTCTAGCAATACTAAAAAGGAAAACCTGCCTTATCCATTTTATAAGACTGAAATAACTTTGGCACTGACACTTGACAGAGACAGTACAATAAAGAAAAATTACAGGCCTATCTCATTAATTAGAATATATATATAAAACAATCCTCGATAAAATATTAACATTTAATCTAAGAATTCATGAAAAATATGATGCATCATAATAAATTAATATCTAACCAGGCATTGTGAGGATGATTTTATATTAGAAAACCAATTACTAAAATTCAAAATTTAGTGCCCATTCATAATAAAGCTAGAGAAAATAACAACCAAAGTAATTAATATAACCTGCATAACAAATCATAGAGAACTAGGAGTATAGGAGTTTCTGTAATTCATATGTGTGTCTATTAGAAACCTATAATGAATATTATGTTTAGTGTTATTTCTTTAAAAGCTATCCTTTACAAGTCAGGATCAAGTCAAGGATGCCTTCTATCATCACTTCAGTTCATGATAGTAATGGGTTTCCTAGTTTGTGCAATAAGATATGAAAAAGAAATAAGTACTACAAGGGGTTTGTAAAGGATATAAAAGTTATTAATTTATAGATGGCTTAATTGTCTACATAAGAAAATCCTATACTATAGAAACAATTAAAGTTACTAGAAAACCATTAAATTTGTTATATACAAAGAAGACCGTCACATAATTAATATTATACTTCATATATTTTAGCTACCAATTAGAAATAGATATTACAATATTCCCATTAAAATTAGCAACCAATAAATTACACTTCTTAGGATTAAAAAATTTTTTTAAATATGCAATAACTTGATAGAGAGTATTTCATGAAGACATGAAATTGTACCTTAAAGTGTTGTACTATAAAAGAATTTTAATATTATATTGATGTCAATGGCCTAAAATTTGATATAGTAGCACAGTTTTCTTGCAACGAAACTCCACGTGGGATTTAATGAAACTTAAGAAGCTGAGTTTAAAATAAATAAATTGCTAACAGTAATTTATATATTTGTTGAAGAAAATAAACAAGATGGGGTAGTTTGCCCTACCAAATATCATAACATTAGAAAGCAAAAGTCCTTAAAACTGTGTGATTTGCATGACCAGGAACCCAAAAGCAAATGCAACGAAAACAAAGGTAAATAGATGGGAATTGATTAAACTAAAAAGCTTCTGCACAGGAAAAAAAAGTAGCAGAGTAAACAGAAACCCACAAAGTAGGAGAAAATCTTTGCAAACTATGCATCTGACAAAGGACTAATAGCCAGAATCTACAAGGAACTCAAATCAGCAAGAAACAAGCAAACAATCTTATCAAAAAGTGGGCTAAGGACATGAATAAACATTTCTTGAAAGAGAATATACAAATGGCCAACATACAAAAAAAATGCTAAATATCACTAAGTATCAGGGAAATGCAAATCAAAACCACAATGCAATACCACCTTACTCCTGCAAGAATGATTATAATAAAAGTAATAATAATAGATGCTGGTGTGATGTGGTGTAAAGGGAACACTTCTATACTGCTGTTGGGAATGTAAACTAGTAAAACCACTATGGAAAACAGTGTGGAGATTTCTTAAATAACTAAAAGTGGAGATATCATTGGATCCAGCCACCCCACTACTGTATATCTACCCAGAGAAAAAGAAGTCATTATCTGAAAAATAATGTGCATGTGCATGTTTACAGCAGCACAATTTGTGATTGTAAAAATATGGAACCAACCCAAATGCCCATCAATCAGCGATTAGATGAAGAAAATGATATATATACCATGAAATACTACTCAGCCATGAAAAATGAAATAATGGCATTCTCAGAAATAATGGCATTGTCCATTCTCTTTCATCTTGGATGAAACTGGAGACAATTATTCTAGATGAATTAACTCAGGAATGGAATATCAAACATCGTATGTGCTCACTTCTAAGTTGGAGCTAAGCTATGAGGGCACAAAAGCATAAGAATGAGATATTTTGCTTGTAGTACTGGGTGGGTGAGGTAGGAGGGAGGTGAGGAGAAAAAAACTACATATTAAATACAGTGTACACTGCTCAGGTGATGGGTGCATCAAAATCTCAGAAATCAACACTAAGTAACTTATCCATGTAATCATACACCACCTGTTTCCCCAAAATCTATTGAAATAAATAAATATGAAATACTAAAAATTTTTAATGTGTGTGATTTGTCCCAATAATAATCAAATGAATCAATGGGCAAAATGTAAACTTCAGAAATTGTGTTATGCATTTATAAAAGAAGTGTCATTGAATAATTATAAGAGTATTATCTCTGTAACCCAGAACTGCTGAAGTTCAAATACTGCCTCTTCTACTTAGTGATTGTGTGGCTGACTCTGGGGAAAATATTTGACCTTTCTTTACATTGGTTTGTTTAATTATGGAAGACAAAAGCTGAATATCTACTTCATAAAAATGTAATGAGGATTAAGTGATATAATCACAATTACTAATGCATAGCATATGCACAATGGTTGTTAGCTGTTATATGGACATATGGTATCTAGTAGAAGTGGCATTGGAAATCAGTTGTGAAGAGATAAACCATAAATAACATATGCTGACACAGTCTACACTCAGTATGGAGATATAAATGTAAAATTTTAAAATCACACCATAACCTCTCTACTCTAGATAAATTTGAAAATTGAAAAATACACAGTTATAAAAATGCAGAATATAATATAAGATTCTATCTTTAGTATAACTGATTAGGGAAATATTTGTAAATAAGACCCCAAAGGCTCAAGTCAAAAAAGAATAATTGTGAATTTGACATCAAAATTGAAATTGTCTTTAGGATGAAAGACATCATACACTAAGCTAAATTATAAGCACTGACTTGAAGAAGATTTTTGCAATATATGTAACTGAAAATAATTATTATACATAATATACACAGAATTCATGTGAAGCGATTTAAAAATTTGAATAAGCTAATAAAGTATAGCCACACAATAAGAAGAGGTAATTCACAAGAGAAGAAATATGGAAGGCTACTAACCCAGGAAATATGCACAATTTTGTTAATATACAGAGAACTATAAAATTAGGAATTGAGATATCTCATAGTCATCAATGTGACAAAAGTTAAAGGTATGACCTTGCCACATTTTGGAGCAGATACAGACAAAAAAAACTCTCTTATACTGCTAGTGGGCATCCAAATTTGTAGAACCAATCTGAAGACTGAAGAGCAATTTGTCAACACCTAATAAAAATGAGTATGTGTATTCCCTAGGGTTCATCAATTTCCTTCTTTGCTATATTCCAAAACAACAACAACAAAAATACTATATCACAACTTTTGTGAGCTGAATTATGCCCTAAATGCATGTTTGAAGCTTTAATCCCCATAACCTCAAAATGTGGGTATATTTGGAGATAGAGCTTTTTAAGAGGCAATTGTGTTAAAATGAGGCCCTTGGAGAGGGCTCCAATCTAATCTGACCAGTATTCTTGCAAGAAGTGGACATTTGGACACACAGGGACACAACAGGGATATATAAGCCCAAAAAAAGAGACACCGTGTGGCTATAGTGAAAAGCTGGTCATTTATAAGCTAAGGAGACAAGCCTTAGGTGAAAACAAACCTACCAGCACCTTGATCTGTACTTCTAGCCTTCAGAACAGTGAGAAAATAAATGTCTGTTGTTTAAGCCACCTGGTGTGTTGTATTTTGTCATAGAAAACCAATATAACATCTATTACATGTGCACATGAATATATGCAAGAGTTTTAGAATATGTATTGAAACAGTGCAATCAACTTAACCATTCAATAGATGAATAAAAAAACCAAATTAACTCTGAGAGGCAGTGATGCTTACTGGTTAAGAAAACAGTGTGTATAACCTGGTAAATCCCTAACTCTGTCACTTACTAGCTGTATAAACTTCGTTAAAGTAACTTGTTTTTCTCTGTGTCTCAGATTCCACATTTATATAATGGGATAATATTGCCTTCCTTATGGGGAGATTTGGGCATTAAATAAGTTAATAAATGTAAAGCACTTAGCATAGTGCCTAATGTATTGTAAGACACTATGTAAACATTCATATTATGAGTAAACTATTCATAAGAATAAATAAATTAATGTATAAAGGTGATGATAAGCATAATTAGAATTAATCTCTGCAATGTTTCATTAGGAAAAGTTCTCAAATATTTCAAAATCTTTATACTTGATAAAATCGTGATTGATTGTAATGTAACTCCGTACTTTTCTGTATATTGGACATGTATTATTACTTACAAAAAAAGACGAAGTCAACTCAAAGGTTTGGAATGCCTAAATGATAGCAACTTTAGGGTTGAATTGCACTGGTAAAGCAACCAGAATAACGAAATGCCAAGTTTTTAATCTGGAGCCGATTTCAGTTTTCCAAAGCACTACAAAAATTTATAGAAGCCATGTGAGGTACTGGAGTAGTTTGAAGCAGGCTTAGAAAAGGAACTGAGTAAAGAATTATCTATTGGGCTGGAAATAGACACTGGATTCAAAGTTATAAACCCAGCAATTTATTGTCTATGGGGGAGATGGAAAAGAAAAACAACCATTTTAGCTCCATGAAGATCCCTGAGGTAAAATTTATTTCAGTTCTCAGCAGGGAATAACAATTCCATTATTTCTCTTCTTTAAAAAGTCAACATAGATTGGGGAAATGTCAAAATCCAGATATGTATGTGTGATAGTGGTAATTTAGTAGGAAAATATATTCCTGTGGAAAAAAAATGCTTGTGACATGAAGAGAAAGAAAGTGTATATGTGGTCCATACAGGTAGTTGGCTTTATTGGTTTCGTTTTCTAATTGATTTAATATTTTTACAACCTCAGCATTTTTTGGCATTATTTAATTTTAAAATAATCTGCATTGTTTTGAAAGTCACTATCAAACTATTCTTATTTCTTAGATGCATGACCTCAATTTTGCAATCATTCTGAAGACTGTACAGTTTGTCACCATTACTACATATTTAATGTTATATCTCTTGCCCTTCTATGTACCTTTGAAGCTAATAGCTTAACTAGTGCCTTCTGATACAATGTTGTATTCAAAAGAGTAAAGAATTTATGAAAGAACATGTGCATCCCATTTCAGCAATTAGGAAAAATCAGGAGGAGGAATAGTGTAAACAAATGAATCATAATTTGGTCACTCTCAAGTAACTATTTGAACCAATCTCTTTTATGTTTACAAGGCCTGGGGGCCAAGTAAATTTTATTTTTCAAAGAAATAGTTATGTTAACCAGAAAATACCCTTTAGATTTCTCAGGATTAGAGGGGTGAAATGCAGATAACTTCTACTTTAGCACTGATACTTGAAGATACAATTATTTAATCATAATTCCAGAATATGTTTAAAGGCAAAAAATGACATTAGTGATTGATGTTTGATAACATAGTTTTTTCCTAAAGTAGAGGAGAGCAAATTCTAGTTAATTATTCCCTTTGCACTAGTCTCAGTTCCTGGAAAATATGGAGCCCTTCTTTATAATGCGGACTGTAGAAACAGGGTTCTTTGTTTTTACTATGCTCGCCTGAGTTTCTCAACTTAAATAATTTTCAACAAGCTTCTTTTCCCAGATTTATTCAGAAAATAATTGCCACTGAAAATTTATTTTGGTTTTCATAAAGATAAAATTCACACTGAATTTCTGAGCAAAATTTGAGTCAGTGACATATCTTATTTTTTCGTACTGTTTCTTCTACCTGGAATTTCCTTTCCTTCTACCTGGAATTTCATTTCATATGTTCAAATGATACAAAATTTTGCTAAGCCACATATTTGGGAAGATTATTTCTGACCCTTTCCCATTTCCTCTTCTCTGGAATCCCTGTTTCATTGTCTCCTGTTGCATAAGAAGGAAGAGGAGAAGGAAGACCACCACCACCACCATCACTACCCCCACAATGACAGCAAATGGCTCTTATTTTGTCAGAATTTTTTATGCAGTTGAGTGTGTGTTTCATATCCATGATCTAATTTAATTTTTCACAATAATCTTGTAGGGCTGGAAATATTATTAACATTTTATTTTACAATGGGGAACCCAAGATTCTCCTAGATGTTAATTCCCTAAAGCCATTCATTTAATATTTCATGGGATCCATATTTGACACCAGATCTAATTAAATCCGTTGCACTATGTTGCCTTACCATGATTATCCTCTGCTTTATTTGCAATGCTTTACAAAAAAAAAGTGTTCACCTCTTTTGTTTTTGCTAACTATATGTATACCTGTCAGAGAACAATGAAAAATAATGTATTACTTTCAGGATTTAAAAAAATATCAAGCTGAAAAAGGCCATATCACATAGGAATATTCGGGGAGTAATAGCAACAATAAAAGCCTTTTCCAGTTTCCAAACATATTCCACATGATGTAAAAGACATGAAAAATTCAAAATATAGCACATTGATTTAATTTTAATGATTAGAATAAAAATAGCTAGAGAGTACACATATTATATTTAAAAATTATTTGTTAAAATATTTTGCTTTAACATAGAAAAATACATTCTATGTGTTAGGCTTGTAGATACTTCAATTGACATTAAGAGCTATTTAAAACATTTAAATTATTTAAGCTGTATAAAGTAAGTCAATTGAATAGGTTAGGTATCAGCTTAATCATATCCCCAAATCATGTTATCATTATTAAATATTAAGAAAGCATGGTAAGGCAGAATGGATGGGCATCAGATATAAAGTCACTGTTTTCATTCTCTAGGACAGAATTTTCAGGTTGTACTAAATTAAAATAGTTGTGTTTTTTTTAAATTCTTGCTCAATGTTTGCTGTTGAAGGTAAAAACAGCTCTTCAGTATATGCTTAGAACAATAAAACAAAAAATGCTATTGCAGTGATAGCTGTTGGTGATGCAAATTTCATAGCTAAGCATCTTCCTGGCAGATACACAAGTGAGCATATTTGTTGAAAAAATATGAGACATCTTAAGTTGTTAATTTATTGAACACTGTTATTTAATATCTGTGAAAGACTTACTCATAGTATGATGAGTCTTAAAGTAGTTGAAAATGGATAAATCAAATTTAATGTTAAATAATACCAATATTTTAATTGCTACCCTGAAATAATCACCTCTGCAATGTATGGCAAGTTTCACTTTTTCAAATGGTTAAATAAAAAAATGTGATACTGTAGAAATGAGAAAAATGCTTGGCACAGAATAGCACCATTTAAGATGACAATATCAGCAAAGGAAATTTAGATAAGAGCTACTGAAATGGGATAAGATTCAAGACACATCTTTAAGAGCTACTACAAAGACTTTTGCTGGGGACTTTAAAACAAGGGAACAGATGGGGGAAATAATTGTCTAACATTTATGTTAATGTACCATAAAACTCCAATTATCCAGGCTGCTTGGGGAATCAGGTGTTTGGCTTAATTTTTTAAAATTTTATTTATTTATTTATTTTGGTTAGCTGAGGGTTACTCTAAAACCCAACAGTATCTCAATCATTGTTGTTGAAAATCATTCCAAATTGGTTTAATAGTGCCTAGGAATTATAATTGTATTTTTCTTGGTGTATATGAGACAATGTTTCAAGGTCATTGTTCCAAACATAAATTCTGATTTTGCCAAACTATGATAGTAGACAGACTGTTGAGTGAATCTAGGATGCCCAGGATGTAATTTCTTAAAAAATAAATATATAATGTAAATACATATAGCATTAATTTGTCCTTTCTTCTAAAGCATTGGCCTCCTAGACAGGCAGTAAGCTAATCATCTTCTGGGCATGGTTTAGGGATTTTTAGGGAGTCTCTTGACTCAATAAATACTCATAGTCATACCTATAACCATTAAAGACGTAGTAATTTGAAAGAATAAATTAATCATTTAAAAACACAATTGTCTCTGGAAAAGCTGAAAATTGATTTGTCTATGTCATAGTTCAAATTAATTTGATTAAATTGCTTTGTATCAAACAGCTACCTTAGGTATGTAAACAGATGGAATGGGACTTTTAATTGGGAAAGACAGTTTAGAGCACATAATATTTCCAAGGAATCATGCAGTGCCTACATATCAATTAATGAAGGAAAAAACTCACCTTCATTAGAATGGCATTTTTAACCCTTTCATTTCTAATGTACTTAATGTTAAATTATCTCACTATTTTGTAATTCCCCTTTTTTTAAAACATTATCCATGAAAACACTACATATTCAGTTAAGACACAGTTATATCTTATTCATAGTACTTATCATACTTGTATAATTATTTTAAAAATGTGTTAGACATCACTATTGTATTCATGGTGATCTACATAGTGCTTGCTATGTAGTAGATGTTCCATAAATATTTTTGAAATGATCAATGTATTAATGATGTAAAAATATTTTCAAAAAATAAATAGATATAAGAATTTTTTTCTTTTTTTTGAGATGGAGTCTCACTCTGTTGCCCAGGCTGGAGTGCTGTGGCATGATCTTGGCTCACTGCAATCTCCACCTCCCAAGTTCAAGCAATTCTCCTGCCTCAGTCTCCTGATTAGCTGTGATAAACAAGTAATACCTCCTATGTGAAGTGTGTTACCATGGTGACTAACACACCAAAAATGCTATAAATGCCAATATTGCATTATTTGTTATTATGAAAATGGTAATATGCAGGACAAAAAAGGAAACACATGCAAAGGAAAAGAAAAGAAAGGAGGAGAAAGTGTATAAGAATTGATAAACACATTAAAGAAATAAATAAAGGAAGAAGAGGCACAGCAAGCATATAATTACAAGGTGACTCAAAAGCATCTGATATTTTCTAACACCACAGCATTATAAAGTTATCTACACAAATGTAAAATATCCATATTTTTTCAAGAATATAAGTAAAATAATATGTGATGTTTGTCCTCCTGCTGCCACATAGAAGGGAACACTGAGTCCCACAATAAATTAGAGTGGTTATTTCTCTTAACATGTAGAATAGAGGAAGAGCAATGGTAATGACATGAAAGTGCCCATCAGGAAGGGGTTCGATCTATAGACAAATTTCTTAATGCTGACCTGCAAAGAATGTGCATCTTCCTTCAGACTATGCATAGCTTTGTGCTGAACAAAGAATTCTGGAGGTAAGGAAGAATGGGAATCGATCCTTCAACGTTCAGAAAGCTCATTATATAGCCTAATATGACTTATTTATCTTAATCTTTCCATAGCATGAATACAAGACAGATACTATGGATTCTCCATTAAAAATTATGGAAAACTGAGGGAGAGGAGAGGAGAGGAGAGGAGAGGAGAGGAGAGGAGAGGAGAGGAGAGGAGAGGAGAGGAGAGGAGAGGAGAGGAGAGGAGGGGAACGGAAGGGAGGAGAAGGGAGAGTGAATCATGTCCTTGGATTTCAATCCAGATTTTGAGTATTCAGTAAGCTATTTTCCCCAATTTTCTTTTACTGAGTTCTTCTCATGGGGATTCTTTCATATTTTCAGTTGAAACTATTGACTCTTTTCAGAAAATTTTCAAGTACTATTCAGCTGGATTTCATTACATGAGCAAAGCATAGTAGCATAATGATTACATTTCCCCAGAAAGTGTTTTTTTTCCCCCTCCCTGGCTGTGTCTATAATCATAGTGTTCTTGCCTTTTTGGATTTTTTTTGACCATTTGCTATCCAATTTAGTATAGTCAAAATTCTGACAAGTTGTGCCATGTGGATTAGGGCCATTGAATACAGGTTACCTTGAGTGTCTTTGAAGATAGGATCAAAATGATTCCTTACCTGGGATGTACAGATATTAGAATTCTTAATAAGTATTTTAAAAATTTCACTTTTCATTGTGCTGTTTCATTCCAAACGCTACTGAGTTAATTCACCAAGCACTTATTCAGACACTATCAGAGATATTGCACAAATACTATTTCTACCATTTGAACATGATTCCGACAAACACTGAACCTTTCTTTTGTTCATGAAATTTTGCTATATGCGTGGATTTGAGACAAGAGAGAATAACAAATTATAATAGGAAGATATAGCTATTGATAAGCTTCAGAACCTTATGGGAAAAATAAAGCATTCATCTTAATAAGTTGGAGCAACTGTTAACATTTTGAAAGTGAATCTACAGTTTTCAAACTAGCAAAATGATCATTTAGTACTTTTTTTTGGAAAGTAGAGAAGGAGGAAAGAAATTGAAATAGGAAGAAAAAATTAATTGAGCAAAGACACAATTAAATGTGTAGATGAATTTCAACTTGTTTTTCTGCCTAAAACAATTATAATGTTCAATTTGAGGAATTAAGGTATAGAATGAAGGCCAAAAAGTAAAATGGAAAGAAAAATAAGCATTAGAAAACCAAATAAAACAAAAAGACAGAAAAGGAAACTTATGATTAATGTATTTTTAAAAACTTTTATTTCTTCAGAGAAAAGTGGTAAGTCAATCAACTTCAGGGAATTAAAGAATGAATATTATGATACTTAAGGCATTTGTTGAACACATAAGTAGACTGTGCAACATGCAAAAGTGCCATTAGAGCAAAACATTAAATTTAAGAAAATCTTAAACCATAAAAATATAAAAATGCAAGAAAAAGAATTAGAAAATTAAAAACAAACAAAAATCATAAACCAAGATGAGAGAAATGCTTCCAATAAGCCAGCAATCAAAAGAAATGCTAACGGATAAATTTTCTAGTTAGAAAACAAACATTTTATGGTTGCATTTACAAACTAAACTATATACTGCTTATAAAATATATGTCCAAAATATAAAATTAACAGTCAAATAATAAATATATTTCTATATCTACATGCATACACACACACATGTCTGTGTGTGCATGTGTAGCAAACACTAAATAAGACAACAGAAAAAAAACCTGGTATATCTCTATCAATAATAGACAAAGTATATTTTAATGCTGATTTATTGCAAACGATGAAGCCATTACCTCTAGACTTTTCATTTTATAAGAAAAATGAACCAGTATTTGGTTTCTGTTTCTTGCAGCAGAATGTAATCCCAATAGGCATATTAGAAATTGTATTGTTGTGGTAGGTGACAGTTAGAGACAATCTAAGCATCCTTCACAAATACATAATGGATGAATAGTCTAAAGTGGTCAAACTAATAAACTAGATACGCCTATGCTATTATATCTGAATTTTACAAATATAGTATTAAGTGAAAAATTAAGAAATACAATGACATTAGAGTATCATTCATGTAATTTGTAAATGTGTACACATAATAGCCAGTGTTTCCTGAAAGCTTACTATGTGGCTGATGCTTTTCTAAAGACATCATGTTTAATTAACTCATTAACTCTTCACAATAATGCAAGGAAATGGAATAGCAGAGATGTTAAACAATTTTTTCAAAATTGCATAGCTATTTAGCCTGAGAGCCAGGATTTCCACCGAGGCAATCTGTCTTCAGAATCTTCACTCTTAACCACTATGCTATATATTGTATAATTTTGCAAGGACACATACATATCCAAAGACATATATTAATAAGATTATGAAGATGAAGCAGTTATATGATTTGGATATTTGTCTCCTCCAAATCAAATGTTGAAATGTGATTTTCAGTGTTGGAGATGGACCTAGTGAGAGGTGTTTTAGTGATGAGGTGGATCCTTCATAAACGGCTTGGTGCTGTCCTTGCAGTAATGAGTGAGTCTTACTCTGTTATTTTACGCAACAGCTAGCTGTTTCAAAGAGCCCTGGCAATGTTCCCTTGCTCCCTCTCTTGCCATGTAACATGCCTGTTTTCTCTCTACCTTCCACCATGAGTAAAATCTGCCTGAGGATTCACTAGAAATCAAGAAGATATGGGTGCCATGCTTGTGCAACCTGCAGAACCATGGGCCAAATAAATTTATAAATTACCCAGTCTCAGGTATTCCTTTAAAGCAATGCAAAATGGACAAATACCAGAAGGAGTCTGGAAAAAACAATAGATTAAGACAGGAAACTTGTACAGATCAATAATGAAAGAGTACCATGTCCCAAGGATGTGATTAGCACACTGCTCTGCATCAGAGGTCAAAAAAGCATGTGTGTGTGTGTGTGTGTGTGTGTGTGTGAGAAAGAGAGAGAGTGAACAGCCCTGATCTAGCTCATGTAACTTCATCTGTAATTTTGGAGCTATGAGATGATCTTACTTCCTGTCTTTTAGCTGACAGATCAAAGGGTTCAAAAACAATTTTGTAATTATTGCAGTTGCTTCCCTTCTTTGATACATGTATGTTATATGTAATTATAGACATTCCCTGAAATCTTCTGTTTGTTGTCTATACTGTCAGTATTCAATTGACAGATAATAATAGAAATACAATAACAAGCTCAGTACTGGAGCCACTACATTACTCTTTTTCTGATGTTATATTTATTTCTTTTAAGTTAGATCTTTAAAAACTGCAGTTGAAAACAAGTGCAAAGTCAGGATATATACTAAATGTTTGCAGACAAGTTTTATATAAAGTGAGTTTACAATATTTGATAATACCACTTGATTCCATTATAAATCTTATTTCTCGCCTCCTTGTTTGAAAGTAAGTATGAGCGAGTTATCAGTCAGTAGTCATAGATCCATATAAAACAGGAGAGTTTCCTGATCTCCTTCACAGGACGTGCAACAGGGATGTGGCTTGCCTGTACGGTTACTGCCACTGCTTGAAACCCTGAGGGGAGTGGGAGCACATAGATGGACAGGTGCAGAAGCTCAAATAGGCATGTGTTGCAAAGTACCCTCTTAGCCCTGACATCCACAGACAGCTTTAGTGTTAACCAGCTCAATGTACCCTCTGCCTTTTCACAAGGGCACAGGGCCAGTGTGACAGCTTTCTGGATCCCAAGCTCTTACCCAGCATCCTGGGAAGAATTGGGTCACACACAGGCTTGAAGCATGAATGCAAGGTTTTATTGAGTGTTGAAAGTGACTCTCAGCAAGATGGATGGGGAGCCAGCAGGGAGATGAAGTGGGAAGATGATCTTCCCCTGGAGTTTGGCTGTCCAGTGGCTGAATTCCTCTCCAAACACCCCCAGCCAAACTCCTTTCAGAGTTCAGGCATTCCTCCTTTCTCTCTTTCTCTGTTGCATTGTTATGCCATCAGTCTTCTTGTCTTCTTGTTTCCTCACTTGCTGATCTGCTTCTGGAGCCTGGGGTTTGAGGTTTATATGGGTACAGGATAGGGGGTGTGGCAGACCAAAGGACAACTTTTTGGGCATGAAAACAGGAGTGCCTGTCCCATTTTAGGCTGTGGGTCTCCAGGCTTGAGGGTGGGGCCTTTGACAGGGAACTGCCCTATTCTACCCAGTGTTTCCCTTTCTCCTGTCCATATCACTCATATGATCTTTGTTGTTAATAGACAATCAATAACTTCAGAAGCTCCCAAGTCCAAACATAAGAATGAATTGAGGGGAAAAAAAAAGAAGATCTGAGTTGAGGATTATGTAATATTAAGGACTTTGAATAACCAAAGTGTAGCACAAAGGCATCTGGTATTTAGGAGAAAAAATGCACCATTATTTGTCTCATTGATTCATTTAAATCTAATGTGGCTGGGCATGTGGCTAACATCTGTAATCCTAGCACTTTGGGAGGCCAAGGCAGGCAGATCACCTGAGGTCAGGAGTTCCACACTAGCTTGGCCAACATGGTGAAACATGATCTCTACTAAAATATGAACATTAGCTGGGTATGGTAGCACATGCCTGTAATACCAACTGCTCACGAGGCTGACACATGAGTATTGCTTGAACCCAGGAAGTGAAGTTGCAGTAAGTCAAGATCATGCCACTGCACTCCAGCCTGGGTAACAGAGTAAGACTCCATCTTAAAAAAAATGTGGTATTCAAGGTCCCCAAAGATGCCTACACCAAGAATGGTGATATGATTTGGCTGTGTCCCCACCCAAATCTCATCTTGAATTACTGCATATTGTGTGAAAGACCACATGGAAATTAATTGAATCATGAGGGCAAGTCTTTCCCATGCTGTTCTTGTGCTAGTGAAAAAGTCTCACAAGTCTCACAAGATCTGAGGGAAGTTTCCCTGCACAAGCTCTGTCTCTTTGCACCACCACCCATGTAAGATGTGACTTGCTCCTCCTTGTCTTCCACCATGATTGTGAGGCCTCCCAAGCCATGTGGAACTATAAGTCCATTAACATTTTTTTAATTGCTCTGTCTCAGGTATGTCTCTGTCAGCAGTGTGAGAATGAACTAATTCAGTAAATCTGTACTAGTAGAGAGGGGCACCACTACAGATACCCAAAAATGTGAAAGTGAGTTTGGAATTGTGTAACAGGCAGGGGTTGGAAAAGGTCATAGGGATCAGAGGACTCAGAAAAAGACAGGAAGATATAGGAAAGCTTGGAATTACATAGAGACGTTTGAATGGCTTTGACCAAATTGCTGATAATGATATTGACAATGAAAGCCAAATGGAGGTGGCCTCAGTTGGAGATGAGGAACTTCTTGGGAACTGTAGCAAAGGTAACTCTTCTTATGTTTTAGCGAAGAGACTGGCATTATTTTCTTCATCCCCTAGAATTTGTGGAAGTGTGAAATTGAGAGAGATTATTTAGAGTATCTGGAAGAAAAAATTTATAAGCAGCAAACCATTCAAGAGTTGACTTAGGTGCTGTTAAACATATTCAGTTTTAAAAGGGAAACAACATAAAAGTTTGGAAAATATGCAGCCTGATAAAGCATTAGAAAATAAAATCTCATTTTCTGGGGATAAAGTCAAGCTGGATGAATAAATTTGCATACATAATAAGAAGCCAAAGGTTAATCACTAAGACAACAGTGGAAATATCTCCAGGGCATGTCAGAGGCATTTGTGGCGGCCCCTCCCATCACAGGCCTGAAGGTTTAGGAGGAAAAAATGGTTTCATGGGCTGGGCTCTGGGTTCCTCTTCTGTGTGCAATCTAGGGCTTGGTTCTCTGCATCCCAGACACTCAAGCCATGACAAAATGGAACTAAGTATAGCTCAGGCAATTGCTTCAGTGGGCAGTAGCTCTAAGCCTTCACAGTTTCCACATGGTGGTGAGCCTGTAGGTGCAGGTGCACAGATGTTGAGAACTGGGATTTGGGAACCTCTGCTTTGATTTCAGAAAATATATTAAGAGATGGAGCTTTGCAGAAGTAATTGGACTTAGATAAGTTCAAGAGGGTGGCACTCCCGTGATATAATTTGATGTCCTTATAAGAAGAGGAACAGGCAATGGAGCTCTTGTGCTCTCTTTCTGCCGTGCAAAGATACAGCAAGACAGCCACCATCTACAAGCCAAGAAGCAGGCCCTAACTAAGAAGGAAATCTATTGGTGGCTCTAGCATTGTGAAAAATAAATGTCTGTTGTTTAAGCCACCCAGTCTATGCTATTTTACAATAGCAGCCTTAATAAATTAAGATAGACATGAAATGGGGAAGAGGCAGGTCATGCCATTAAAGTGCTAAGAATGTACTGGTAGAAGCAGACATACCCCAAAAATAAATGGTAAAAAATAGAAAAGTGCAAAATAGTATCATTAAACATGTATTATGGAATTAGAATGAATCCATATACATAGATAGATCAGGGAAAGTTTCAAAGACAATATTACATTTGACTTTGATCTTGATGGAAAGGTATATTCATAGGCAAAGTGTGGAAATACACTTCAGGATACAGGAACAGCATAAGCTGATAAAAGGAGGACTTAGTGTGTTTTAGAAGTAGCAAATACTAAGGCAAGCAGTATAAGAGCTTAGGTTGTTTGGAGACTAATTTTAGGAAAAGAAGATGAAAGTATATATTAAGGTTGATGACAAAACCTGATTGGTTATCTTGCTTAAACGTATGTGTGTGTGTATGTGCATGAGTGTGGATGTGTGTGTGTGTGTATGTGAGTGTGTTGTTTTCTCCTAGAATATGGTGAAAAGTCACTGATGTTTTTGCACAAAAAGTCTTGTTTGACATATAATCAGACTTGATTACTGTAGAGGTTATTTAGGCCATAGTGTGGAAGGTGAATTTGAAAAGAATGAGACTGAACATAGGAAGGAGACTAAAAATGGAGAAGGCAGTTAGAATGGCATTGCTAGAGTTCAGAGGAAAATATGATGAACTAAGTAAGTGAAATTAGAAAAGAAACATGCAAAAGCATCTAAGATACATTTCAGAGGTTGAATTGACCATAGCTAGTGAGTAACTACATGAAAGATAGAAACAAAGCAGAGAATATTATTAGTATAGAAAACTGATCCTATATTCACAAGCCATTTTGTGATCATATCTACAAATTTATCTCCTGTGTATCAGCAGAGAAGCGTCTGTGCAGATAACTGGACCCTGTTCATGTATATACAGTCATGTGTTGTTTAACTATGGGGATATATTCAGAGACATGCATTTTTAGCAATTTCCTCATTCTGCAAACATCATAGAGTGTGCTTACATAAAACTAGATGGTATAGCTCATTGTAGATCTAAGTTATATGTGATAGCCTATTGCTTCTAGGCTATAAACCTGTACTACTCATTACTGTACTGAATACTATAGAAAATTGTAACACAATGGTAAGCATTTTTGTATCTAAATATATTAAAAACTAGAACATTTACAGTACAAATATGTTGCAAAAGATACAAAAAATATGGTTCAGCTGTATAGAAGACTTACTGTGACTGGAACTTGCAGGGCTGTAATTTGCTCTGAGTAAGTGAGTGAGTGAGTGACTGGTCAGTGAATGTGAAAGTTTAAGACATTACTGTACACTACTATAGGCTTTATAAACACTGTACACTTAGGGTGCTCTAAACATATTGAATAAATTCTTTTGTACTAATAATTAGCTTATTATGATGTTTTTATTTAAAAATTTAATTTTTTAAACACTTTGACTTTTATAATGGCACAACTTAAAACACAAACACGTTGTTCAGCTGTACACATTTTTTCTTTTTTTCATGTAAGATGGGTTATATGCCAACATCTTAATAAGGTGGGAAGGTTGCATGTATCATGCATGTGTGTGAATACTCAATCATCATGCTTATAACTACAAAAGTATTATTTCTTTCTTTATATCCTTATCTGTATTCTTTTAATTGTTAATTTCTTATTTTACTTCTGAAACGTCTTTGTTAAAAGCTAAGACACAAGCACAGAAATTAGCCTAAGCCTAGACAGTGTCAGGATTATCAGTATTACTATCTTCCATCCCCACATCTTGTCCTACTGGAAGGTCTTCAGGGACTATAACATGCATGGAACTGTCATCTCCTATGATAACAATGACTTCTTCTGGAATACCCCCTGAAGGAACTGCCTGAGGCTGTTTTGTAAGTAGAAGGAGGACACTCTAAAATACTGAGAAAATGTATAGTGTAGTAAATATATAAACCAGTAACCTAATCATTTATTGCCATTACCCAGTATTATGTACTGTATATAATTGTACTGCTGTACTTGTATGTGACTGGAAGTGCAGTAGGTTTGTTTACACCAACATTACCACAAACACATGAGTAATTTGTTGTGCTAGGATCTTATTACAGCTACAGTTTCACTAGGCAATAGGAATTTTTCAGCTCCACTATAATCTTAAGGAACTGCCATCATATAAGTGGTCTGTCATTTACCTCAGTGTCATTACATGGTGCATGACTATACCTGTCTTGTAAATTACTAACCTGTCAGTGAGTTTATTATCACCATCTTGTAAGTTTGATGAAGGTTTTCAGTCCCATATAAGTTAAACAGTACTATGTAAACTAGTACCATTGACATCCTGGAATGTGATCATTCTTCCGATTTACTGCTCTCTTTTTCGAGACCCTGTCTGAAACTAACATCTGACATTTTTCTTTGATATTTCTTCTTGACAGAAATGGAAACTGAATAATTAACAAGGGAAAATATTTGTGAACTTTTGCTTTGTCTATGAGGTGCAGTCTATGTCCAAATAATTGATATCTATCTCTTAAAAAAGAGAAATATATTATTAATTCCTCTCAGAGTTTATACAAATGTACCAATCACTGTGTATCTTCCTCAGAAATTTGGGTAGTACTGGACAGGTTGTTTTTGGTCTGAAGACACCTCAGAAAAATAAGAGGAACAGCAAATCTAAACATGACAAACCAGTCTTTGACAATTATTTTTGGTGCCTGTCATATAATAGGCATTGTCACTAAAACAACATGTACTGCTACCACTACTAATAATAATGGAATAGTATATAAATACAATCATAACAAATAAATTATACTTCATTTTATTTAAATATTCTCATAAAGCTAGAATGTATCAATCCCATGAAGTTACCACCTATGCTTTAAAGATTTCTCCAATCTATAAATAAATGTATCCCCAAACAAAGATTTACCAGTGTCCTCATAAATTTTCAATCCTCATATATATTCAGAATTCACAAACAGGTTCCTGATTATTATAGAAAGTAAATTCCATAACCATGCCTCATATACAAAATAGATACAAATGCCATTGTAGTGGGTGTTTCTCACCATTCAAGAAATTGGATTTTCTTACCTTACAGTTTTCTGTCTTGTGCCTTATAAAGATACCAAGCCCATATTAAATTTAGTATTTCATTTTATATATATATATAAAATACCTACTACTATTTGAGGTGCCTCAAATAGTAGGACATACCTCTTTATAAGACAGATATGGTACCTTTCTCCATGGAATTTATGATCTACTGAAAGAAAGAGATAGCATACAGTAAATAAGGATGATTATTTAGAGTGATATAGCTTATGGAAATTATAAAACAGGTTTTAGCATGCAATGAAGTGTTACAAATACAAATGTTAGACTCACAAACCAACTCCTCCATAAATTACTTTCTTTCCTTCTTTGTAGCCTTATCTAACTCATGACAAGTGTCACAAATTCATTTACTTAATTAAACTATTTATTGACTATCTACTCTATTGCAATTTTCTAGGCAATATGGATAAAGGAAACCAGAAATGATTCCTGACATTATAACACTTATATTCTAGTAGAAGCAGCATTCCTCATCATAGATGTCATTAATACTTATGGTCAGAATATCCAAAGTTTTTTCTTAATTATGTATTGTCTATGTCATATCAATCAACTGGTACAAAGAAATTTGGAGCTGAGCGCCTTAAGAGCAGTAAATGTTCTGAGAAAAATCCTAAAATAATTTTAATATCAAAAATCATTAGAATGCTGAGGTTGCATACTTATACTTTGTGCTGTATGTTTTGTGCTCACTGTGCCTTTGTACTTTTACAATGTAAGAAAAGGAATGCAGAAACTTTTTTCCTTCCAAATTAAAGTGAGTATAAAGAAGATCATTATGGAATATTTTAACTAGGGAGTTACATAAGAGGTTAAGAAAGCCATAGGGGTGTCACATCTTTAAATACCTATTTTTGAAATTATAAAGATCTGCCCAGAAAAAAATCTCATAAACATCAAATTAGAGCAGTGTTCTAATAGTCAAATAAACCATTTATTGAATTTAATGATCATTTAAAGCAATATCACAAAAGCTTTGATACTGAGAAATATGATGTTGCCCCTTTATAAAAAGGAAGTTAACCATCCTTTTTTTCTAAAACCAGTGGCAATTCAAAATATTACACTATTTCCTTGGCACCTTGCTGAGCCTCTACTATACACAGAAAATTGTATTACTAAGGAAAACAGATAGAACATGGAGTCTATGCCATAATTTCATTGTTTTTTTTAAAATTGCACTTTAGGTTTTGGGGTACATGTGAAGAACATGCAAGATAGTTGCATAGGTACACACGTGGCAGTGTGATTTGCTGCCTTCCTCCCCTTCACCTATATCTGGCATTTCTCCCCATGCTATGTCTCCCCAACTCCCCACCCCACACTCTCCCTCCCCTATTCCCCCCAATAAACCCCAGTGTATAGTGCTCCCCTCCCTGTGTCCATGTGTTCTCATTGTTCAACACCCACCTATGAGTGAGAACATGCAGTATTTCATTTTCTGTTCTTGTGTCAGTTTGCTGAGAATGATGATCTCCAGGTTCATCCATGTCCCTACAAAGGACACAAACTCATCATTTTTGATGGCTGCATAATATTACACGGTGTATATGTGCCACATTTTCCCAGTCCAGTCTATCATCGATGGGCATTTGGGTCTGTTCCAGGTTTTTGCTATTGTAAACAGTGCTGCAGTGACCATTTGTGTGCATGTGTCCTTATAGTAGAACGATTTATAATCCTTTGGCTATATACCCAGTAATGGGATTGCTGGGTCAAATGGAATTTCTATTTCTAGATCATTGAGGAATCGCCACACTGTCTTCCACAATGGTTGAACTAATTTACACTCCCACCAACAGTGTAAAAGTGTTCCTATTTCTCCACATCCTCTCCAGTATCTGTTGTCTCCAGATTTTTTAATGATCGCCATTCTAACTGGCGTGAGATGGTATCTCAATGTCGTTTTGATTTGCATTTCTCTAATGATCAGTAATGATGAGCATTTTTTCATATGTTTGTTGGCCTCATGTATGTCTTCTTTTGTAAAGTGCCTGTTCATATCCTTTGCCTACTTTTGAATGGGCTTGTTTGTTTTGTTCTTGTAAATCTGTTATAGTTCTTTGTAAATTCTGGATATCAGCCCTTTGTCAGATGGGTAAACTGCAAAAATTTTTTCCCATTCTGTTGGTTGCCGATTCACTCTAGTGACTGTCTCTTTTGCCGTGCAGAAGCTGTGGAGTTTCATTAGGTCCCATTTGTCTATTTTGGCTTTTGTTGCCAATGCTTTTGGTGTTTTGGTCATAAAGTCCTTGCCTACTCCTATGTCCTGAATGGTTTTGCCTAGGTTTTCTTCTAGGAATTTTATGGTGTTATGCTTTATGTTTAAGTCTTTAATTCATCTGGAGTTAATTTTAGTGTAAGGTGTCAGGAAGGGGTCCAGTTTCTGCTTTCTGCACATAGCTAGCCAGTTTTCCCAACATAATTTCTTCTTTTTTAAATCAACTTTAATTTTAGATTAAGGGATAAATGTGCAGATTTTTACCTGGTGCATGACACTGAGGTTTGGGATAAATGATCCTATCACCTATGTAGTAAGCATGGTACCCAACAGGTGGTTTTTCAACTCATGTACCTCTCCCTACCTTCCTCTTCTAGTATTAAATATTTGCTACTACTAATGACAGTATAATACTACACCACGTGCATACTTTATTGTTTAATAAGATGGATGGGCTTGATAATGAGTCTAACACTATTAAGAGTATTCTTGGAGACATTGAACATGCTGCTAATGTTTTGACTGACTCTTTCACCACAATTATCATGTTATTGACTGCAGAATTTTAATTTGTGATATCCTACAGTTACTAGAACATTGGCATGAGTTGCTTTTATTAATTATGGTATCAATAACTCTAAAGTATCTGAAATTTTATTATGCTTGCAAGCTAAACACTTCGCATGGCACAATTTCATGAATGATGGCAGAAGACATACAAGTTGTGGACCAGCGCCAAAAGAATGTGTTACAGACAGCAGATGAGGCAGCATGAGTTTCATTTTGCATTAATTTATCTTTCCCCCAAGTTTAATGACAGGGGGGTGATACAGAGTGGGCCCAGTGAATAGTGTACAAACAGGTCTGGTTATAACTTTAAAAATTGTGCTTAGAAAACCCCTAATTGTATAAGAGGGCAGATATGGTTTGGCTATGTCCCCACTCAAATCTCATCTTTAATTGTAACTCCCATAATGCCCATGAATTGTGGGAGGGGCTCAGTGGGAGATAATTGAATCATGGGGCCAATTTTCCCCATATTGTTCTCGTAGTAGTTAAAAGTCTCAAGAGAGCTGATGGTTTTATACAGGGAAACCTTTTTTTGCTTGGCTCCCATTTTCTCTCTTGTCTGCTTCCATGTAAGATGTGCCTCTTGCTTTTCTTTTCACCATAACTCTGAGGCCTCCCCACATGAAACTGTGAGTCCATGAAACCTCTTTTCCTTTAAAAATCACCCAGTCTTGGGTATGGCTTTACCAGCAGCATGAAAACAGACTAATATAGGGGCTGTTGACAACTCTACCCAACATTTGTTCAGGGAAAGACATTATTTTTAGATTCTAGTAAAGAAACAAATCTGTTCTGTGCTCTGAAGGGAGACATTATCTCTATATTCCAAGGCAGCTTGCTATACAAACATCCTTGAAAAGACAGTCTTGTAAAAGGCTGTCAATGCCACTTAACAAGACTTGCAACCATGTAAGAGACCCATGGAAACATGTCTCCAAACATTTTCTTGTAGATTTTGCTATTTTTCTACCCTTAGTTTATTTTAGGTCAACAACTAGCCTTGAGAACTGGTTGATAACAAACTACTAGCTATGTGAGCTTCTCATTGGCATGCTCATCTTGAGGTAAATGACCACAGGACCTGAATTTACTTTCTACAGGTTGAGTATTCTTTACTAAAATGATTGGGACCAGAAGTGTCTCAGACTGGATATTTTGGATTATGGAAGATTTCCATTATACTTAACTGGTTGAGTATCCCAAATTTGAAAATCCAAAACCTGATATTTTCTAACGAACATTTCCTTTGAGACTTATGTTGGCACTCAAAGGTTTTATATTTTGGAATGTTTTGGATTTCAGATTTTTGAATTTGGGGTGCCCAACCTGTATTCTATATTTGAATGGGGCTTCCACATGTATTTTGTTAGGATCCAGGGTTCAATGGGTCCCTGAACTCAGCTTATGGTTATTTTCTCAGTTCTGGAATGCACAATTAGAATAGATATACTTAACAGCTGGTGAAATCCCTACATTGGTTTCCTGACCTGAGGTATGAGGGCTATTAGTTACATTGAAAAGGACAGTTGGAAGGCATTCAAACTGTGTCAACCTAGGTAAATAGTAAATAGTGAATTACAAGCAATTCTGCAGTCTCAGAAGGAATACAGTGATTAGTGCCACCATCAAGGACTTTAAAAACACAGAAACAGTGATTCTCATCACAATCCCATTCGAGTCTCCCATTTGGCCTGTGTAGAAGACAGATGTCTCTTGGATAATGATAGTGAATTATCATAAGCTTAATTATGTGGTGACTCCAATTGCAGCTGCTCTACCAGATGTGGTTTCATTGCTTGAGCAAATTAATAAATCCCTCTGGTGTCTGGTATGCAGCCACTGATCTAGCAAATGCCTTTTTCTTCATGCCTATTCCCATAGCCCATGAGAACAGCTTTCTTTCAAGTGGCAAGGCCAGCAATACACCTTCACCTTCCTACTTCGGGGTTATATCAACTCTGCATCCCTATGTCATGATTTAGTTTAAAGAGAACTTGTTCACCTTTCCTTTCCATGAGACATCATGCTGGCCTATTACTTTGATGACATTATGCTAATTGGAACTTGTGAGCAAGAAATGGCAACTACTCTAGACTTATTCGTAGGACATTTGCATGTCAGCCATGGGAAAGTAATCCTCTGAAAATTCAGGGGCCTTCTATCTTAGTGAAACTGCTAGGAGTTCAGTGGTATGTGGCATGTCAAGATATCCATTCTAAGGTGAAGCATAAATTTTTGTATCTGGTACCTCTTACAGTCCAAAATGAGGCACCACACCAAGCGAACCTCTTGATTTTGGAATCAACATATTACAATCTTTATTTGGGTATGTTACTTTGGCCCACTTATGCAGTGACCTTTACCGCAAATGGTTTTGAGTGGGGCACAGAACAGAAGTCTCTGCCACAAATCCAGGCTGCTATGCAAGCTTCTCTGCCACCTGAGCCACATGATCCAGCAAATCCAATGGTTCTTGAAGTAGCAGTGGCAGTAGAGGTTCTGTTTGAAGTTTTACGGGCAGACCCCTATAGGTAAATCATGGCCTTTTAGATTTTGGAGCATGGCTTTCCATTATCCATAGATAAGTACTTTTATTTCAGAAAACAGCTTTTGGTCTGCCACTGGGCCTCAATGAAGACTGAATATTTAACTATAGCAACAAAACAGTCATGTATTCTGATCTAGCCATCATGAACATAGTGTTATTGGACCTAATAAGCCAAAATGTTTGGAGTTCATAGCCACACTTCACCATCAAATGGAAGTGATATTTATATGAATGAACCTAAGCAGGCCCTAAAGCACAAGCAAGTTATCTGAATAAATGACTCAAATATTTCCCACTTCCATAGTAAACATGGCAAGCATTTATTTTCTTACTGGACCAGACACTTATTCTGTATATGCATGTGCCTTCCCGTCAAACAATACTTCTGCTGAAACTACTATTCATGGACATATATATTGCTTCATCTGCCATCATAATATTCTACACAGCATTGCTTCTGATCAAGGAACTCACGACAAATGAAATGAGGCAATGGGGACAGTTTATGAAATTCACTTTTCCTTCCACATTTTTCAGCATCCTGAAGCATCTGGCCTTGCAGAATGGTGGAATGGCCTTTTGAAAACTTTGTTATAGCACTGACTATGTGGCAATTCCTTGCAAGTCTGGCACAAGGTTTTCCAGATGGTTGTATGTGTTCCGAATCAGTGTCCAATATATGGTACAGTTCCTCTCATAGCCAGAATTCATGATCCTAGTAATCCAAGAGTGAAAGTAGGAGTCAAATCACTCTGCATCATCTCAAGCAATGTACTGGCAATTTTTTGCTTCCTAGTAGTGCGAATTTATGCTCTATTAGCCTAGAGGTCTTAATTGAAAGGGAAGAATGCTTCTGCCAAGAGACACAATAATGATCCCAATAAAATGGAAGTTAAGATTGTTATCTGGCCATGTTGAGTTCGAACTGTACTACAGGGCTACAGTAAGCAAAACAGCATGGCATTTGTAAAACACACACACACACGCACACACACCCCCAATGGAAAAGAATAGACAGCCTCAAAATAAGAGCATACATCTACAACCATCTGAGCTTCAACAAAACTGACAAAAACAAGCAATAAGGAAAGGAATCCCTATTCAACAAATGGTGCTGAGATAACTGGCTAGGTATATGCAGAAAGTTGAAACTGGACCCGTTTCTTACACTACATACAAAAAATCAACCAAAGATGAGTTGGAGACTTAAATATAAAACTCAAAAGTATAAAAATCCTGGAAGACAACCTAGCCAATATCATTCTGGACATAAGCACAAGCAAAGATTTCATGATGAAGACACTAAAAGCAATTGCAAGATAAGCAAAAATTGACAAATGAGATCGAACTAAAGAGCTTCTGAACAGCAAAAGAAACTGTCAAAAGAGTGAACAGACAACCTACAAAATGGCAGAAAATTTTTGCAGTCTATCTGACAAAATCTAATATCCAGACTCTACAAATCTTAAACAAATTTACCAGAAAAACACCACCTCTAAAAAGTGGGCAAAGGACATAGACACCTCACAAAAGAAGACATACAGGTCACCAATGAGCATATGAAAAAAAGCCCAATGTCACTGATTACTAGAGAAATGCAAATCAAAACCACAATGAAATACAATGTCACAGTAGTCAGCATGAGTATTATAAAAAGTAAAAAAAAAAAAAAAAACCCAGAACAGATGCTGGCAAAGTTATGGAGAAAAAGCAACACTTATACACTGCTGCTGGGAGTATAAATTACATTTGTTCAGCCATTATAAGAAATCGTGTGACAATTCCTGAAAGAACTAAAAACAGACCTACCATTCGAACCAGCAATCCCATTACTGGGTATATACCCAAAGAAATATAATTCTTCTATCATAAAGACAAATGCATATTATGTTCATTGCAGCACTATTCACAATAGCAAAAACATAGAATCAACATAAATGCCTATCAATTGAAGACCAGATAAAGAAAATGTGGTACATATATGCCACAGAGTACTATGCAGTCATAAAAAATAAGGAGATCATGCCCTTTGTGGAAACATGGATGGAGCTAGAGGCCATAATCCATGATAAACTAAAGCAGGAACAAAAACCAAATACCTCACGTTCTCACTTATTAGCAAGAGCTAAATGATGAGAACACATGGACAGACAAATTAGGCCTATTCCAGGGCGGAGGGTGAAAGGAGCGTGAGCATTAGGAAAAGTAACTCTTTTGTACTATGCTTAGTACCTGGGTGACAAAATGATTTTTACAGTAAACCCCCATGATATGGGTTTACTTATGTAACAAACATGCATATGTTCCCCGGAAAGTAAAGTAAAAGTTTAACAAAAATATAAAACAAATATCAGCTATAACTACATGGTCAGTTATAGAAACAAGTCCCATAATTGTCAGAAGTATTTTATTCTTATTTTGTTTTAATACATATGTGTATTTTTGTATTTTTTTTCTTCTGTTATCTTATCATGTAAAATAAGATGTATTGATTTTATATTGTGCTATTTAAGTATTCCTTATTTTACTTCAAGTATTTAAGTTACAGGATATCTAGGGGAAGTGTAAATATCACTTAAGTCCTTTATTTTCTCTTCTTGAGAAACTTTCGGTGCATTTTAGGTTGTACACAAGATAGCTGTACTATTTTAGTTGGAATTATGAGTTTCAAGTTGTCTTTATTTGAAGATAAAGTATGGTTAAAGAAGAGATGTATGCAACAACAACAAAAATATTTCAGGCCAATATCCCTGATGAATATAGATGGGAAAATCTTCAACAAAATACTGGCAAGCCAAATCCAGCAGCACATTAAAAAGTTTATCCACCATGATCAAGCCGACTTCATCCCTGGGATACAAGACTAGTTCAACATACACAAATCAATAAATGTAATCCATCACATAAACAGAACCAATGACAAAAACCACATGGTTATCTCAACAGATGCAGTAAAGGCCTTCGATAAAATTCAATACCCCATCATGCTAAAAGCTCTAAATAAACTAGGTACTGATGGAACATATCTCAAAATAATAAAAGCTATTTATGAGAATCCCACAGCCAATATCATACTAAATGGAAAAATAGCTGGAAGTATTTCCTTTGAAAACTGGCACAAAAAAGGATACTCTCTTTCACCATTCCTTTTCAACATAGTATTGGAAGTTCTGGACAGGGCAATCAGGCAAGAGAAAGAAATAAAGGATATTCAAATATGAAGAGATGAAGTCAAATTATTTCTGTTTGCCAGTGACATTATTGCATATTTAGAAAACCCCAACATGTCAGCCACAAAACTCCTTAAGCTGATAAGCAATTTTTGCAAAGACTCACAATACAAAATCAATATGCAAAAATCACAAGCATTCCTATACAACAATAAGAGACAAACAGAGAGCCATGTCATGAGCAAACTCCCAGTCACAATTGCTACAAAGAGAATAAAATACCTAGGAATAAAACTTAAAAGTGGAAGGACCTCTTCAAGGAGAACTACAAACCACTGCTCAAGGAAATAAGAAAGAACACCAACAAATGGAAAAATATTCCATGCTGATGGATAGAAAGACTCAATATCATAAAAATGGCTATACTTTCCAAAGTAATTTATATATCCAATGCTATTTCCATTAAGCTACCATTGACTTTTGTCACAGAATTAGAAAAACCTACTTTAAGTTTCATACAAAACTGAAAATGAGCCCATATAGCCAAGACAATCCTCAGCAAAAAGAACAAAGCTGGAGGCATCACACTACCTGACTTTAAACTATACTACAAGGCTACAGTAACCAAAACAGCATAGTACTGGTACCAAAACAGATATATAGAACAATGGAACAGAATAGAGGCCTCAGAAATAATGCCACACATCTACAACCATCTGATCTTGGACAAATCAAACAAAAACAAGTAAAAAGGTAAGGATTCCCTATTTGATAAATGATGTTGGGAAAACTGGCTAGCCATATGCAGAAAACCATAACTGGACCCCTTCCTTACATCTTATACAAAAATTAACTCAAGATGGATTAAAGATTTAAATGTAATACCTAAAACGATAAAATGCCTAAAATAAAACCTAGGCAATATCATGATATAGGCATGAGCAAAGACTTCATGACTAAAACACCAAAAGCAATTGGAACAAAAACCAAAATTGACAAATGGGATCTAATTAAACTAAAGAGCTTCTGCACAGCAAAAGAAACTATCATCAGTGTGAAAAGGCAACCTACAGAATGGGAGCAAATTTTTGCAATCTATTCATTTGACAAAGGGCTAACATCTAGAATCTACAAGAAACTTAAGTTTACAAGAATAAAACAACCCCATCAAAAAGTGGGTGAAGGATACAAACAGACACTTCTCAAAAGAAGACATTTATACAGCCAATAAACATGAAAAAAAGCTCATCATCACTGGTCTTTAGAGAAATGCAGATCAAAACCACAATGAGACATCATCTCTTTCTAGTTAGAATGGCAATCATTAAAAAGTCAGGAAACAACAGATGCTGGAGAGGATGTGGAGAAATCGGAACGCTTTTACACTGTTGGTTGTAATATAAATTAGTTCAATTATTGTGGAAGATAGTGTGGCAATTCCTCAAGGATCTAGAAGTAGAAATACCATTTGACCCAGAAATCCCATTACTGTGTATGTACCTGAAAGATTATAAATCATTCTACCCTAAAGACACATGCACATGTATGTTTATTGCAGCACTATTCACAATATCAAAGACTTGGAACCAACTCAATGCCCATCAATGGTAGACTTGATAAAGAAAATGTAGCACATATACACCATGGAATACTATGCATCCATAAAAAAGAATGAGTTCATGTCCTTTTCAGGGACACAGATGAAGCTGAAAATCAACATTCTCAGGAAACTAACATAGGAACAGAAAACCAAACACCACATGTTCTCACTCATAAGTGGGAGTTAAACAATGAGAGCATATGGGCACAGGGAGGGGAATATCATACACCTGGGCCTGTCAGAGACATGGGGGAAAGGGGAGGGATAGCATTAGGAGAAATAACTTGTAGATGATGGGTTCATGGATGCAGCAAACCACCATGGCACATGTATATGTATGTAACAAGCCTGCTTGTTCTTCACATGTATCCCAGAAGATAAATTATAATAAACAAGAAGAAGAGGAGGAAGTAGAAGTAGTAGTAGTAGTAGTAGTAGTAGTAGTAGTAGTAGTAGGTGTATGGCTGCCAAGTTGACAAGGAATAAACTTGTTATGGTTAATTTTATGTGTTCAACTTGACTAGTCACAAGGTGTCCAGATTAAACAGTATTTCTGAATGTGTCTGTGAAGATGGTTTCAAGATGAGATTAGCATTTAATCAGTGCACTCAGTTAAGTGTATTGCCTTCTGCAATATGGGTGGACTTCATCCAAACATTGAGGACTGGAATAGAACAGAAAGCCAGAGAAAGAAGCAAGTCATTTTTGTTGCTTTTTGCCTGCTTGCTTAGGCTAAAATATCTCATCTCATTTTCTCTGACCCTTGGTCTAGGAATTACACTACCAACTCCCTGCATTCTCAGGCTTTGGGGCTTAGACTGGAACTTTGCCAAAGGCTTTTCTGGTTCTCCAGTTTATAGATGGCAAGTCTTAGGATTCCTCAACCTGCATAATTAAATGGGCCAATTGCTCCTTAGATAGATAGATAGATAGATAGATAGATAGATAGATAGATAGATAGATAGATAGATGATAGATAGATGATAGATAGAATTTCTATCTACATGTGCATATATATAGATAGATAAATAATATATATTTATCTATATATAGATATACAAATAGATGGTTTCCAGCTTCATCCATGTCCCTGCAAAGGACATGAACTCATTCTTTTTTATGGATGCATAGTATTCCATTGTGTATATGTGCAACACACACATATGTATATTTCCATCTATATGTACATATATATAGACATAGATTATATACAGAGAGAAATATATATATAATATAGATTTCTGGAGAACCTTGACTAATATTTTTCTGGAGAACCTCGACTAATACAATAAGCACTGAAATGCAGCAGATTCAGGAGAGATGTGAAAGTATTAACTAGAAATAGATGTAGGTGTGTATAGTTCCCTGAGTCAGATAATATAGACTTAAAACAGTTGAAGGTAATTTCTGGATGTTCTTTGATTTTTGATTCATTTGCTAATAGAAGAATAGTAATACCATTTGAAGAATGAAATATCATCTACATTGAATAGTTTTTACCCTTACCATGTTTCTTGCTGAAGCATCCCATTTAAGGAGAGACAAGCTAAACATGTATATATTGAAAAGCTTTTTCCAGTAATATCCAAAATTTTAACTTTTTACCAGGGTTTTTTTTTTAAGAATTTAAAAAGGAAAGATCTGATCAGTTAATCACCACAATTTCTCACTATCTTTTCTCTACTGAGTCCTTTGATATTTGCATCAATTGATAAAAATGACTCTTGGAATTCTGATCATTCAAATTTGAATAAATTTGGCAATTGTTAAATAAATACAAATACTTCTGTAACTCAAGAGCCTAATCACCATGAGGTCCGAGTAATTTTTATATTAATAGCCATTATCCAAAAGTGTCAATATGAGAAAATCTTTCCAAAGCCAGTGCTCAAACTCACTCAGATTCCCCCAAACTATCAGAAAATTCAAATAACTCATAGTCAAAGAAAACACAAAATGTTAGTAAATTCAATTGGGGACACTGCATCCTTTAGAAAGGACACAGCATGGATGTAAATATGTGCCAAATATTGCATCTAATAGGTACTCAGGTAGCCAAATGAAGTCAGTGTTGCTCTTGAAATATACAGTATTTTGTGATCCAGGTCAATGGTTATCAAACAGGAAGAGTCAGCCCAAATCTTTGTGGCTAGCTCTTTAGAAGCATGGAGAAATGAGGACTGTTTGCTTTTTCTTTAGCATTCAATAGGTCCCTTTAGTAAGTTCGAAAGTGCTCTAAAAAATAACAGATGCTGGTAAAGCTGCAGAGAAAGAGAAATGTGTATACACTGTTGATGGCAATGCACATTAGTTCAGCCCCTGTGGAAATCAGTTTGGAGATTTCTCAGCTAAAAGTTGAACTGCTATTCTGCTCAGCAATCATACTACTGAGTATGGGAATGTTTTTTTACCCAAGGGAAAAAAAACATTTTACCAAAACGACATATGCACTCATATGCTTATTACAGCACTATTCACACTAGCAAAGATATGGAATCAACTAGATGCCAATTAACGGCGGATTAGATAAAAACAAAAAGTGGCCCATATACAGTTGGCATACTATGAAGCCATTAAAAATGGAATCATTTTATTTGCCACAACATGGATGTAGCTGCAGACTATCACTGTAAGCAAATTAACGCAGAAATAGAAAATTAAATACCATGTATTCTCACTTATAAGAGGGACTTAAATATCAGGCATACAATGATGTAAAGATAGAAATAATAGACATTGGGAACTTCAAAAGCAGAAAAAGATGGAAGGGAGTAAGGGCTAAAAGCTTCCTATTGGGTACTATATTCACTATCTGGGTGATGGGGTCAACAGAAGCCCAAACTTTAGCATCACACAATATGACCTTGTCACAAACCTCCACATGTATCCCCTGAATCTAAGCTAAAAATTGAAATTAAAAACAAGCAAAAAAGAAGTGTGATTACAGTATTCAGGCCCTACTCACCAAACCATTGTCAACATCATAAGTTTCATTTCTGATAGCCTCTTGAATCACTTCACGTTTATTTACCACTTCATAAGTGCAAACCACTTTTTAACAACTCATATAAGATACAAGACCTAAGGAAGTTGAAAAACTATTATTATTAATGCATTTTCTCCAAAGTTATTTTCTCAATTTTGCAATAAGGATAATGACTACAACTTCAATGACTACCTAAGAACAGTAACAATGCTGTACTTATTCCCATTCAGTTGCTGGGGGGATAAAGGAGCGAATACTCATAAATCTCTTGGAACAGTGTCTGGTAAATTGCCATGCTAAATATGTGCTATGTATTGCATTAGTATTCCATTTTACAGAGAGGAATCTGAGAATGTAACAGCTTTTTTAACTGTAGGTTTAGGAAACCAATCCTGATTTATCTAACTACAGAAACCTGTGTCACATTTATTACCACAGAGCTTGACAACCTTATCCAATAAACAACTGCTTTTATTCTTCAATATCTTTCTAGTAAAGACCAGTTGAATAAACATTGACCTGTATTGTTACATCCATAAATCTATAGTAAGGAGCATTGTACATTTTCTGTATTATGTATTTTTCATAACAACCCAATGTTTTAGGAACTCTTATGCCCCGTTTTACAGATGAGAAAACTGAGGCATGTAAAAATTAGGTACCTTGCACAAGATCTCACAGCTGTTGTGACAAAACTAAAATTCTACTTGAGTTTTGTCTGACTCCAGGAACCACATTTTTTATCCCTTTTAACCAAGTCTCCATTGCCTTTGACTTTATTGTCTTTGTGTCTATTTTTATGGAGGTAGTTGTATTCCTGACCATCTCTTAAAGAAACCATGAAGTATTGTTGCATGCTCCCATTGAAAACACAGCCCACTCTTCCACAGAAGTTTAGAACTTCAATTTCCTTTTTCACTGAACACACACACACACACACATACACACTCCTATTTTCATCACATAGATATCTATTGTATTTATTTATTTGTTTGTTTTTATTTTTAATCTGAATCAAACTCAGCATTAAACTTAAATATAAAAAGTTAAACAAAAGATGTCCCCTGCTTTTGGGTTGGTCGTGGTCCTGTGGATTCAAAAGCAAAATAGAAATTACTATTTGAAGAGGATTTTTCCCCTCATTCTCTCTCTCCCTTTCTGCACTGCTTCTCTCTCATATATATTTATACATGTGTACTTATGTGTGTACACCTATATTCCTACATGTATATTTAATTTAAATTTATATTTTGTCATATATAAAAAACATATATTTATATGTGTGTGTACATATATATATACATATATATATATATATATATATATGTGTGTATGTATATATTTTCCTTTCTTCATTCATTGCTCCTTTCCACAAATATTCACCAGGCCTTCATGAAGCACTTACTAGGACTCCAGAACTTTACGCATTCATTTTACCTACATGTATTATACCAGTAAGTGTCTAATTCTGACAGTGGAAGCCATCCACCTTATTTCATACTAATGATATAAGCATTTATATGGATAGTGGAAGTTTCTTCATGCTGTTCAAGAGATTATGGTAGAAGAGCTGTGTGCCACACGCTACATTCCTGACTTAAGTAATACCCATCACTAGTCTTTAAGAAAGCTAAATGCATTAGAGCCCTCAGGTGAAAACTGTGCATTCCTTGTTATCTGAAAATAGTGTGTCACTGCCAGAGTTAATTACCTAAAGAGCTCTGCACAGAATCCATGTAACTGAGTCATGCTTTCCTTCTAAATTAGAACAATATAATTGTAACACATTAAAGTAAGCCTTTGTATTTACTCTAAGGAGCTTACTTCTCAGTTTTGCTAGTGACTTGAAAAACAGCAGGGTCAATATAATGTGTCTCTGGCAATTATTATGCCACTTCTCCCCTCTTCCTATATTCTTCTCATGTTACATTTTAATGTGTTTCTGCTCAAGTCAATTCAATTTATCAGCAGACATGAGGCATGAAACAGCACTGATTTGCTGTGGATCTACTTACAAGTAAACTGGAAAACTCAATTTTCAAGTTAAGTTTTCAATAAGATATACATGAGATGAACAAAAACCGATTGAAAGATATGATTATTTACAGAGATTTAATCTGATGTAAATAAAAAAGAAAAATATTTGAAAAAATGGGGTGCATATTTTGCTTTTGCAAAATATATGTGTCTCCTTCTTAATTCTTTACTACAAAGGAATTTTATGATTATAGTCTATATTATGATAAGCCATAAGTAATTACAGAATAATAAAATGTGAAGAGACCCAAGACATACTCCAATGCAGTGAGTTCTATTTATTTTTTATTTGTTCGAGAAGGAGTCTCACTCTGTCTTCTAGGCTAGAATGCAGTGGTGTGATCTCGGCTCACCTGCAGTAAGTTTTAAACTGGATTGTGTGTACCTTTGTGTAGGTCATGAAGACTTTTGAAGGAGTATGTGTATGGGGCTAGTTCTAAGATAATCTATTTTCAGTTTTCTCACTTCTACCTGTCATCTTTCTAAAATTGGTCTGCCTGGAAATACCTGGAGTATAGGCTCCTGGGAGATTTTTCTCTCTCACTTCTCTTTTTACACTGCCCTTCTCTCATTTTATAAAAGAAAGGCAATGTTTTCAAGTTGTACTTAAAATCACAACATGGGGTATTGCCCTTAGGAAGAAAAACCTGCAAGGCACTAAACGCAGGTTCAATAGGAAACATTGCTAGTCACTATTGAGAATGTGAGTTATACTACCATTGGATTGCATATTCTTTGCAGTTCATGTGGTTTCCAATGCTTTCAACCACGTTGAAGAAGGACCTAAGACAGATAAGAGCTGGTAAAATTTACTATATAAGTCAGAAGGAGTTTAAATGAGTGAGGAACTTTACTAAAATAAAACTCCTTCCTGATTTTATAATTTACACAAATAAGTTTCTAGGCTTAACATATATGCAACACATGCACACACATAAAGTGCTTGATAATAAATTCAATTATAGCACAAAGTAATATTTATTCATGGACATATGAGCTCATTGAAAAAATATTCTTATCCAATTCAGGCAAGAAATAGATTTTACATAAATATTAATTTTATGTTTGATTTCTTTTATTCAAATGGATAATGTTTTTTTTGATCAACTATATATGACAAAGTAAATGAAATCATAATTCAATCCTGAATGTTTTTTTAACCCACAGGAAATTATAGTAACAGAAAATTATTTTAAAATAAATAGGTTTTATATATATAATTAAAATATCTTTTTATATGGTATATTTTATATCAAAGAAATATGATCTGATGGTCAATAAAAGGCATAAACATAAATAGTATACAGCATAAAATTTTGTGGGGATGATTATATATGTTAAAAGAGAAAAAGGAACAATGTTAAATTTCTGAGTATTTTAATATGATTGTTCATATACTTTTTAATGAATAATGGTGTGTGTTCTATTGTTTTGATGTATAGATACTATCAGATGCATTTTAAAGGATAAAACATTTTTATTTTAATTTAAAAATTTGATATATTTATATGCTTTAAAGTATGCTCTTTCTCATCATATAAACCTATAGTGGAAAATGTTGGCTTGTAATTTACAAGTGAAGGAGTATTTTTAAAGTTTGATGAACTTTTTTAAACAAGTTTTAAAAAAATCCCTTTTTACAAAAAGCTCATCCAAGAGCAACTTAATAAAAAGTTTGATTAAAACTGTTCAAATAGAAGTTTCAAATGATTTTCACTGTAGAAACCTTCCTTCAAATGAAATATTACAAGGAGTCCTAGTATATAAAACAGATATGCTTGGAACAGCTGTGTACCCCATTTCTCCCCATACCGCTGAAACTTCAGCAGCTGCCCTGGAAGTATCTTCCATGTATCTGTAAAAACTGTTTTCTAGTCACTGATGTAGTAAAACTTCTTATTTTACAGTTGGAAAGCAATGGCTCAGAGCTAGTGAGTAGCTAAACTATTCTCAAACTCAAGTTATCTACATTCAAAGTTTAGATGTTTTATATTTAAAAAAATTTAACATAGACTAGAACAAGATACAATGTGGCCCCCACGACTCCACCTACCCTTCAATAAATCATTGAAAAATGCATGTTTGATATGTATATTTTTGGCTTGTGTTTATTAGACACACTATTTTCGACCCCTCATTTTGCGAGTTTATAGCACAATTCTCCTATGTGTGTCTTCTCTTTTTCCTAAGAGGTTTAGATAATAAAAGGACTAGAGTAAAACTTCAGTATCATAGAAAGCAAAGGAAAAGCAAATGTGGTTAAGTAAAATGTATTAATTTTATGAGACTTTTAAAGAAATAGTTTTATTACTATTAAATCTTGAGGTATTGTATAAACATAAGCACAAATGAGTAAAATAAGTATAAGTGGTGGTAAATTCATTTTTCAGGGTTACCACAAGCCCAAATCTTCTTTACTGTACAAGAATGAATTACTACATTCAGAAGTAATAAGGAAGATGAATATGGCTTTAATTTTTTGAGGCTTATGTTTGCAAGCTTCATTATCTAGAAATATGTCTACATAGATTATATACTGCTTAACATAATTCATTTTGAAAAATTGACTTCAAACACATTACCTGTTTCATCTAAATAAATACATATAACCGTTTAATATTTCAGATTCTTTCTTATTCAACAAGTTATTTTGATATCTGTTGAAATTACCTTAATTCTTGTGATAATTAAAAAATATACAAGGATTCTCTCCTCAATACAGTGTTATCCTTAGCTAAACTCTGCAAACAGAAAATTACTCCATCCCATATGTTTCTGATTTATACATCAGTTTTGACTTGAAATCTTCAGCTCTATCTACAGCATAAGACTTAACAGTAATAGGTTACTTAGATCAATATTGGCAGTCAAATTAGCTAATCCCATTGCCTGTACAAGTTGCCACAGATAATTGGATATATGCATAGAAAACATTTCCCAGCCTTGATGCAACTATATCCTGCCTGTTTCTTAGTTGTATGTGTGCACTTACCTCTCTGATCTGCTATTGTGTTCCTCCTTGCATGAACTTCTGTAGGATCATTGGCCTTCATTGCACTTTAATTCTTTTAACCTGCCTGTTTTCTTCTTGCTTTAAGACATTTGCACTGGCTTTTTCTCTGCCTGGAATACATTTTCCCTAGATGGGTGGATGGCTCACTCTCTCCCTTTTTTCAGTCTTTTCCATTATCCTTACCATTATCTTTTCTTTTCTTTTTTTCTTTTTTTTTTTTTTTTTTTTTTTGAGATGGAGTTTCACTCTTGTTACCCAGGCTGGAGTACAATGGCATGATCTCGGCTCACCGCAAACCCCGCCTCCTGGGTTCAGGCAATTCTCCGGCCTCAGCCTCCTGAGTAGCTGGGATTACAGGCATGCGCCACCGTGCCCAGCTAATTTTTTGTATTTTTAGTAGAGATGGGGTTTCACCATGTTGACCAGGATGGTCTCGATCACTTGACCTCGTGATCCACCCGCCTCCGCCTCCCAAAGTGCTGGGATTACAGGCGTGAGCCACCGCGCCCGGCCACCATTATGTTTTTTTTTCCTTTATTTGGTCTTACTATCATCAAGCATGCTATATAATTTATTTCTGTATATTATTTTGTATTGCACCTCCCAAATATAATTCGCGCAAAGATGGGAAATTTTTTTCCAGAGGAATAAACAAATCTTGATTTCAAAAATGATAAAATATAAAAATGAATCTTTTAGTATTAAAGGCTATAGTAGTATAATATCTATTATGGGACCTTCTATTTTTGGAAGATTCTAGTTTAGAAAATAATAATATAGAAAGAAGATAATTGTATACAAAACAATGTTTTAATGATTATGTTAACAAAGAGAAAAGGAAAATGTAAATACATTCAGAGAATTCAGTACAATTAAATCACACTCATTTTGTGAAATAAGACTCAAAAGGGGAACTACTTGCGTGATCCCCTCTGTGATGAACTGAATTTTTATCATCTATAGTGCTGGCTGATCTTCAGAACCAAATATAAGTCTAGGGTTAATAGAAATACTCTATCTTCCTTGCAAGTGAAATGTGAATGTTACAGACAATAGAGAACCCGTGTTTTAAAATGTATTGTGTATTATCAGCCTAGTAACAGCATTTAAATTCAATTCAAAAAACCACTTTAGATCAAGGCAGCATCAAAAAGGAATCTGTCAATTCCAATGCTTAGAAGCAACCAAAATTAAATGTTGCTGTGCACTCCAAATTTTAAGGTGGCTGCATGCAGTTTCATAAGCTAAGTATATTATCCTTAAATTAACTTTTTATATGGTGTTATTTGTAAATATGCTAATCTTCTCAAGTAGAATTCTCTCTTATCCCTTTTTTATTACTCAATATTGATAAATTCTGGGACATTAGTTACGTGTGTGTGTGTGTGTGTGTGTGTGTGTGTGTGTGTAATAGAAAAAATGGCAAAATATCTTTACCCTTGAGAATATGCTCCTATATTCTGTTCCTGTAGTACACTCTGAAAAGCACATTAAAGTATATGTAACTTGCTTTCAAAATGTTACTCTGCCTTGTGTTGAATAAAACTGGTGAAAGTGTGCATCCTTGTGTTGTTCCAGTTCTCAGGGGTAATGCATTCAACTTTTCCCCATTCAGGTTAATGTTGGCTTTGGGTTGACATCTTACATATGATTCTGAAAAAATGTAAAAGGACACTTAGAAATATAGACAAGGTCATCACCAACAAAGAAAGAAAAAAAAATTGAGAGTCAAGTAGGAAAATTGTAAAATTCATATAAAGCATTTATTTCAATGACAAAAAAGCGGCTGCTCTCAGGAACAGATTTTATTTCCAAGTGACAGAAGGGCTACTAATTTGATAATGTTAACACATGGCCTTCAGATCCTCAGATAAAAACTATTACCTCAGAGAAGGAGCTGTCATATTAAAGAGCCAATCAAACTATACATGTTTGAAAAGACAATCACAAAATGCACATAAATAAACCCCTAATCGAGTAGTTTAGCCAAGTTGGCTGTTAGTAGGAAACAGTTGAATGAAGTCAGCATTGGATTCCATGTCTTACCCTGTGCATAGTGTTGTACTCACTTGTGATAAGCACCTGCACTTCCTGTCTGCTACATTCATTCCCCCATCTCCTTCCTATTTAGTATTTTTAAAATATTATATTAACTCACCATTTTCCAAATTGGTTCCACTTCTCCCTTCCTCCACTCTCTCATCTTATAATCTCTCCTTTCTTTCATTATTCTTCTGAAATCCAAATATGACCTCACATGTACCCTGATTTAATCATTCAGAGGCTCCTTGCTTACATTCCCACACATTCTGAAAGGGAGGAAATTCCAGAAAGATGCAAATACCATCATTCAATGACTCCTTGCTCCTGAGACAGGGATTTTATTTGCTTTGTTCTCAGATGTATCTTCAGTGCCTATAAAAGTGCTTGCATTCAATAGGCATTGAACAACTATTTCGTGAATAAGTAATAAACAATATTCAAATTTTTGCCATGGTAACAAATTATTCTTCCTATTGCTAGACAATGCTCTTCACAATCTAGATTGAAACCACCTCTCCAGGCTCATTTTCTGGAATTCCTTCTGTCAAATATGCTCTATGCTTGACTTACTCTGACTATACCAAAAATTCACCATGTTGCTAGAGGCCATTCATAATTCTGTGCTGCATGGGACTTTCTAATACGGCCAGTAAGGAGAGTTTCTACAGTTAATTGACTAGTAAGACAGAGTCTTACTTGATGTGATATAGTCATGGGAGTGACAGTCTATCATCTTTGTGGGTGTTCTATTGGTTAGAAGTAAGTTATAGGTTCCACACATACTGAAAGGGAGAAAATTCCAGAAAGATGCAAATAGCAGGAGGTGGGGATTAAGGACAGACCTTAGAGTCTGTTTACTGCACTGTCATTGAAGCTGGCTGAATGATGATTTCTGTTACTAAGATGAAGATCAAATGAGGATAGAGTTTGAAGATCATGAATTCTGTAATAAGCATCTTGTGTTTATGGAGCCCTTGAGACATGCATTTGCATATGTAGAGTAGAAAGTTGGATATATAGATCTGGAAGTTGAAACAGAAGTTCAAGCTGTTGAAATAAATTTTTAAAAATTGTTGGCATATATTGGCAGCTGAAGTATGAGACTAGAAGAGATTATGGAGAAAGAGGAAGTCAGAAGCCCCCAAAAGTTTAGTATTTAAGAGCCCAGAAAGAGAAACATTTATATAACAAATATATATTCACTGCCTATTATGTGTCACATATTGTTTTGGATGTTACCTTGTTTATGTGTCTGAAGCTCACCTGAGATACCTGAGTTGGGATAACAAACAGTGTGTGAACACTATTTAGACAGAGGCACTGCAACTAAGAATATAGAATAAGAATTTCCAGCATGCAGAGAATAGGTGTTAAATTTACTATGAGCTAAGGAATTATCCTTATTTACCTGCCGTAAACATATACAAACACAAACTCACTCATACCGACTAGTCCCAGGAATAGAAGGCTACACTATTCTGAATTGTGATTCTTTCTCACACATTTTGGGACATTTTAATAGACATTTTCCAGATTACAGAATTAACCTTTAAGTTTTAACCAAGTGACAGGATTCATATTACAAGGAATAAAACGGTGCCATAGAATTGATAAAATAACACTATGGCAAATATAAAAAATACCGCTTCCAGTACAGGCTTTGTGCAAACATATTTTTTCTCATTTTCTATAATTTCTGGGTTGGTAAAATTCAATGTGTAATTAGAAATCAATGGTTTCTCTTAAAGTTATACAGACTGAAGGACATTTTTGTTGTTTAACTAGAAAATGGATGTAGATTCCTAAGCAGTAACTACCTAGAAGTTAAAGAATGAAGGACTTAAGTATTCTTGCTTAGGTCTTTCATTGAAAATATTTCTGAAAGCAATTCACACGCTCAAGAAAATCCACATACAAGTAATTCTTGATAAATCAAGAAATAAAATGGAAAAGAGGCAGCTATGCTAGAAACATGGTTTTATTCATTTTGCTTTATTTAGGTATTGTAGTTGAGAAAAATAGGTTTAATATTCTGTACATCTCTGAGAAAAAGGCAAATGAAAAATTACCATCATGTTCAAGAATGTTAATTCCTAAGGCATAAAGGTTTATGAGAAGGCAAACAAATCTTCAGAGTGACAACTCACAAGTAAGTGAAAGAATAAACCACAAAAGTATAAATAACCTGAGCTTTTTTGGCATTGAAATAATAAGGGTTTATGGAATCCAGACCTTGTCACTTTATCCTGCTCAAAGAGGTCAATCATATATAAATGAATACAGCGTAATAATGAAAGATTGTACTTGGCAACATTTCAGGAATAAAAGTTGAGTCTTAATAACTTCATGAAGCCTTCAGTTGAAAATACCACCATAGTGTATGTTTCTCCCTGTCAAATGAAATGCAATATATATTTAAAAGTAAATAACCCTTTGAAGCTCATAACATTTTACCTTGTACTTCATGAAAAGTGTTTTAATCAAATTAAAAAGAAATTGTATTTGTCTTAGTTCCATACAGAACATTTGGAAAGTTGGTTTGTTGACACCAAGGATGTGAGCAACCTTCCCTTTAACTTAGGCTCAGTTCTATTACTTCCTTTTCTGTCTAAAATCTAAGCCTTTTTAGGACTATGCTGCTCCTTTTTCTTTCATCAAGGAGCAGGTTAATTTATTCTGGAGCCATTTTTTCCCATAAAGGCATAACAGTTTAACCAATGTCCAAGAATTATAGCATGGATGTCAAGACAAAGAGTAGAGAATAATGAAGCCAAGCAGAGATGCAGATGTTAGAACACTGGTTGCCCAAGCTCACTGGCCATAATTTTAAAATGTCAATCACAACCTACTGTAGATTTTGTTGGTATCTCTAAATAGCTAAAATATAATATTAATTTTATAAATTAATACTCCAGAAGGCCTCATCTGATTGAAACTCTGCAAAAAAAATAGATGAACTGACAAGTACAAACAGATGTAGAGAGATAATTTTTGTTATGATTTTAAGACATTTGCAACTCCTTAGAAAATAAAATATCAATGATAAATTAGAGAAAAATACATCATAGTACTTTCATTTTTAATTTTCACTCTCATGTTGGGCACTAAAATGTGAGTTCATAATTTTCAGTCACTAGAAGAGTCTTCCATAAAAGAGAAGGTACAGGGGAAAATGCATTGTGTCTGTAAAGCACTACACAGATCTAATTATTACTACTGCAGGCTGGCTGGAGAGCTAAGACATGAACATAGGTAATGGATCTAAGAATGTGATTAGTAATATGAGAAAACTTCCATGAAGTTCTATGAAAAGACAGGAAAATGAGCGAATCTTATGAGACTTTCAAGACTTATGCCTTGTATGATGTATAAATGAGGATAACAGCATTACAGAGGGAGATAACGTTATGAGCAATGGTAGTAAGGTTCAAATGCTTATGCCTCAAACTATTCATTGTGGCTTAAGCATAAATGATGGGTACTGAGAAATAATAGAAGGCAAAGGATACACCAGCAGTTTCAGGTTAAGCTATAATTTAAATCAAATTTTTACCATTTTTCCAGCAGAGTGACCTCGGGTAATACCTTAATGTATTAGTCAGGGCTCTCTAGAGGGAGAACTAATAGAATAGCTGTATGTATGTATATATATATATAAACACATACTCATACAGACTAGTCCTAGGAATAGAAGGCCACAGTGTTTTCAATTTATTAGTGAGTACTGACACACATGATCACAAGGTTAAGCCCCACAGTAGATCATCTGCAAGCTGAGGAGCAAGGAAGCCAGTCTATGTCCCAAGGCCTCAAAAGTAGGATGCTGAAAGTGCAGTCTTCAGTCTGTGATTGAAGGCCCAAAAGGCCCTGGCAAGTCACTGGTATAGATCTAAGAGTCCAAACCTGAAGAACTTGGAGTCTGATATTTGAGGTCAGAAAGCATCCAGCACAAGAGAAAGATGAAGGCTGGAAGATTCAGAAATATAAGTCCTCCCAACTTCTTCTGCCTGCTTTATTCTAGCCATACTGGCAGATGATTTGATGGTGCCCACCCAGATGGTCTTGGTGGGTCTGCCTCTCCCAGCCCACTGCACAGATATTAATCTCCTTTGGGAACACCCTCACAGACACATCCAGGAGTGATACTTTGCATCCTTCAATCCAATCAAAATAACAGTCAACATTAACTATCACACTTGATTTATCTGAGAATCAATTTTCTCATCTTTAAAATGGGAGTAAATGATTAAGGTTACCACAAGGAGCACATATAATGAGCCTAGCTTAATTTTTGCATATAATGGGCAGTGAAAAATGTAGTGACTATTACTTTGGTTTCTGTCCTGAAATAATAATGTCCCCAAAATAAAATATATACAGATGCAACCTACTCTGCAAAATAGATGGATATCTAAAAATGTTTCTGTGTAAAATAGAAGGAAATCTGAAAATGTTTATGTATGTCTACATTTTTATAACTAATATTGTATTTAAATATACTCTTGTGAAACAGTAAAGTAATACTATAAATAAGCCTATAGTGTTCCTTTATAATAATACTTAAGTAATACTATAGATAATACTATAGATAATTGTAATATCTATACTATAGATAATACTATATATAAGCCAACAGTATTACTTTATAACACTATAGATAGGCCTATAGTGAAGTATAGAATGATGTCTCTCCTTGCATGCACAATTTACAGTAGAGTTTGTGCTACTATGAGAATCTAATGCCACCACTGATCTGACAGGAGGTAGAGCTCAGGCAGTAATGCTCACTTGCCAGCTGCTCACTTCCTGCTGTGCAGCCTAGTTCCTAGCAGACCACCGACAGGCACCGGTACACAGCCTGAGGGTTGTGGATCCCTGGTCTGCTCAGTTTTCAATAAGACTTTACCCCTTAACTAGGGTGTGTCAAAATCAAATTATAAAAGAAATATTTTGGGAACCTTCTTTAGGAAATGCAATGTGTTGTCAATGCCATCACTAAAACTAGGGTTTCATGACTATTAGATTTTCTTAGTTTCTGCTAAAGTTCTCTGCTTCACATATATGCAAGTTTGTACCCAAAGACATATACAGAGACATATACAATGACAAACACAGGTACATACAGTATAAATTAGAATGTAAGCTTTACTGTTTTTTATTTTTTTTTATTTTGCTTTCTATTTTTTGGCAGTATATTATCTATTTTCATTATTGTATTCTCTAGAAATTAGCATGGTAAGTGCTCAATACATATTTGTGATGTGAGTGGATGAATAAAGGTGTGAATATCAAATGTAACAAAAATATCCTTAGTATATAATTTCAGTTTTCTGCATAAAAGATGATCAAATAAATTTGTATTTTGATTAATTTAATTATAGCTATTTTGTTGCATTTTAGAAAATAGTTTGGTTAGTTTTGATTCACACTTCCATGCAATACAAAATAGAACAATTTGTAATTCTAAAAAATGAAAAATGATTTAGTTTTTCTGTATTCAAATAGTCCAAGAACTAAGTCTGGGCATAGGTGCATTTACAAGGTAAAATTTCGATGAATACCTTCTATGTTCTTGAATGAATTGCTGCTTTGCGAAGTAGCAATTTTGCTGCTTAACATATCTTTTTCTTCAAAGATATGTTAAGTATCCCTCTATGCTATGAAGCTCTCTATGGATTCCTGGAATTGTGACAGTCTACCTTTCCCTTTGCACTTGGTTTGTGTGTTATCATTTCACAATACACAGTGTTTCACCTTGTGATGATTTTCAAGTTATCTCTTAAACTAAATGAGAAACACCCAGACGATAGTCTGGCTTATTTCATGGTAAGAAGAAAAATATATCCTGTCTTCACTTCTAAATATTTTTTCTTTGACCAAAAGAAAATCAATTTTTATAGTAAAAGTAAAACATAAACTGGGAGCAATACTGAAACAATTTTCAATAGAGAGATCTGTTTTAGGAGACAATTTGTCATGTGTAGTGAAAGGCATTTTTTCTAGGAGGAGTAATTAAACTTGGCCTACAACAAAAATGAATATTCTTATAGCCCTCCAAAAAATGTCAGTTTCACAAATGAGCAATGATCTACAGTTCTTCAAATACACTAGAAAAATTCAGCTTCAAACAAGCACACATAAACAATGAATAAATTTCTTGATTAATTCACTGTTATTATGTTCTTTGAGGCTTATAATTCATCTAGATGAATTTCTACTGAGTAAAACAAACTCTTTGTTCATAACCAGTTTTGACCCCTAGTTTACAGCAATCAATTTGATTTTAAGACAAAATGAAAACTGTAGTTTATAATCATTTTATGACACTGAAAACGTATGATAACATGATCCCAAATTTCTGAGCTTTGAATTATTTTTAATATCCAGAGGGAACATAGCTTGAGACAGAGAGGTAATTTTGTATTCATGGGCCCCAACCCCTAATTTACCAGATAGGAAAACCAGCTAAAAGAGAAGGGGAAAGTATAAGTACATATATGGACACACGTGTGCATGCGTGCGTGCACACACACACACACACACACACACACACACTAGATGAGTATCCATTATCCAAGATGCTTAAGTCCAGAATGGTTTTGGATTTATTTGATTTTTGAATACTGTCATATAGATACTGAGATATTTTGAAGAAGGAACACAATTCTAATAGCTTGAAGGTCATTTTATACAACATATTTGATAATTTCATGCATGAGACAAAGTTTTGATAGCATATTGACTGTAACCCATTACATGAGGTCAGGTGTGAAATTTTTCTCTGTTGTTGTGTTAGCACTCAAAATGTTTGGGATTTTGAAGCTTTCAAATTTAAGATTTTTGGGTTAAGGATGCTCTATCTGTATACAGGCACACCTCATTTAATTGTGTTTTGATTTATTGTGCTTTGCAGATATTGCATTTTTTACAAATGAAAAGTTTGTGGCAATCCTGGGTTCAGCAAAGCTATTGGGACCATTTTGGTTTTTCTCAACAGCATGTGCTCACTTCGGTCTCGTGTCACATTTTGATAATTCTGGTGATATTTCAATTTTTATAATAATTATTATTATATCTGCTATGGTGATCTGTGATTGCTGACCTTTTTGCTATACTTGTAATTGTTTTGGGGCCCCATGAACTGTATCTATATAAGATGTTGAACTTAATCATATAAGATAGTGAACTTAATAGATATATGTGTGTTTTCTACTGCTCCATCAGCTAGTTGTTCACCATCTCTCTACCTCTCCTCAAGTCTATATGTTCCCTCACACACAACAGTGTTGAAATAAGCTCATCCAGCAAACCACATTGCCATGTATGTACCTATGCAACAATCTTGCATCTTCTTCACATGTACCCCAAAACCTAAAATGCAATAAAATATATATTAAAAAAGAAAGTAAGCTAATCAAAAACCCTAGAATGCCCCTTTAAGTGTTCAAGTGTTCAAGTTTTTAAATGGAGAAACTCTCAAGTGAGAGTTTCACATTTCTTACTTTAACTCAAAAGCTAGAAGTAATTAGGCTTAGTGAGAAAGGCATGTGAAAAGCTGAACTAGGCTGAAAGCTAGGCCTCTTGTACTGGTTAGCCAAATTGTGGATGCAAATGAAAGGTTGTTGAATAAAATTAAAAGTACTATCACAGTGAATAAAAATATGATTAGAAAGCTAAACAACCTATTGCAATTCTCAGCCAGAACATTCTCTTAAGCCAAAACCTAGTCTACATAAGGGCCTTAACTCTCTCCACTTCTAGGAAGGCTAAGAGAGGTGAGGATGCTATGGAAGAAAAGTTTTAAGTCAGCAGGGTTTAATTCATGAGGTTTAAGGAAAGAAGCCATCTCCATAACATAAAAGTACAAGGTGAAGCAGCAAGTGCCAATGTAGAAGGTGCAGTAACTTACCCAGAAGATCTAGCTAATGTAAATGGTGAAGATCGCTACGTTAAACAACAGATTTTAAATGTAGATAAAAACCACGTTTTATTGAAAGAGGATGACATCCAAGACTTTTGCAGCTGCAGAGGAGCAGTCAATGACTGACTTCAAAGTTTGAAAGGACAGGCTGACCCTCATTTAAAGGCTGATGCAGCTGGTGACATTAAGTTGAAGCCAACGTTCATTTACCATTCTGTCTGAAAATTCCAGGGCCCCCAAAATTTATACTAAATCTACTGTGTCTGTGCTCTGTACATAGAACAACAAAGCCGGAATGAGAGCTCACATGTTTACGACATGGTTTACTGAATATTTTAAAACCGCTGTTGAGACCTACTGCTCAGAATATAAGATTTCTTCCAATGTATGACTATTCATTGACAATACACCTGGACACCCAAGAGCTCTGATAGAGCTATGCATAAGATAAATGTTGTTTTCATGCTTGCTAATACAACATTCATCCTGCAGCCCATGAATCAAAGAGTAATTTTGACTTTCAAGTTTTATTATTTAAGAATTATATTTCATAAGACTATAGCTGCCATAGATTGTGGTTTCTATGGTGGATCTGGGAAAAGTAAATTGAAAACTTTCTGAAAAGGATTCATAATTCCAGATGTCATTAAGAACGTCTCTGCTTCATAGGAGGATGTGAAAATATCAATATTAAAAAGAGTTTAAATAAGATTGATTCCAGCCCTCACAGATGGGGGTTCAAGATTTAAATGGAGAATGTAGCTGCAGATGTGTTGAAAATTATGAAATAACTAAAAAGAGAAGTGGAGACTCAAGATGTAACTGAATTGCTAATCTCATAATAAAACTTCAATGGATGAGGAGTTGCTTCCTACAGATGAGCAAAGTAGTTTCCTGAGGTGGAAACTAGTTCTGGTAAAGCTGCTGTGAACATTGTTGAAGTGACAACAAAGGATTTAGAATGTTCCATAAACTTAATTGATAAAGTAATGGCAGGGATTAAGTACGTTGTATCCAAATTTGGAAGAAGTTCTAATGTGGTTAAAATGCTGTCAAACAGAACCACATGCTATAAATAAATCTTTCATGAAAGGAAGAGTCTAGGCTGGGCGTGGTGGCTCACACCTGTAATCCCAGCACTTTGGGAGGCCGAGGCAGGTGGATCACGAGGTCAAGAGATCGAGACCATCCTGGTCAACATGGTGAAACCCCATCTCTACTCAAAATACAAAAAATTAGCTGAGCATGGTGGTGCGTGCCTGTAATCCCAGCTACTCGGGAGGCTGAGGCAGGAGAATTGCCTGAACCCAGGAGGCAGAGGTTGCGGTGAGCGGAGGTCACGCCATTGCACTCCAGCCTGGGTAACAAGAGCGAAACTCTGTCTCAAAAAAAAAAAAAAAGGAAGAGTCTATGTATGAGGCAAGATTCATTTTTGTTTTAGTTGAGGAAACTGCAGTCACCCCAACCTATAGCAACCACCATCCTGACCAGTCAGCAGCCGTCAACATCAAGGCAAGACTCTCCACAAGCAAAAATATGATCACTCACGGAAGGCTCCGAAGGTTGTTAGCTTTTTTTAAAAATATATATTTTACTGCATTTTAGGTTTTGGGGTACATGTGAAGAACATGCAAGATTGTTGCATAGGTACATACATGGCAATGTGGTTTGCTGCCTTCCTCCCCATCACCTATATCTGACATTTCTCCCCATGTTCTCCCTCCCCAACTCCCCACACCCTGCTGTCCCTCCCCTAGTTCCTCCCCACAGACCCCAGTGTGTGATGCTCTCTCACTGGCAGAGATGGAGGTTAAAATGGGCTCAGCAACATGGACTTCCACTCACCAAGGCTGACCTGGCTATGGCCCCTGCTGAGTGCCCATTTTGGCAGCAGCAGAGACCAACACTGAGCCCTTGATACAGCGTAATTCCTCAGGGGAATCAGCCAGCTACCTAGTGGCAGGTTGATTATATTTGACCTCTTCCATCATGGAAAGGGCAGAGGTTTGTCTTTACTGGAATAGACTTTACTCTGGATATGGGCTTGCCTATCCTGTACACAATGTTTCTTCAAAGACTACAATTCGTGGACTCATAAGATGCATTATCCACTATCATAATATTTCACACAGCATTGCCTCTGACCAAAGCACTCACTTTACAGCTGACGAAATGCAACAATAGGCTCCTGCTCATGGAATTCACTGGACTTATTATGCTCCCTATTATCCTGAAGCAGCAGAATTGACAGAATGGTGGAAGAGCCTTTTGAAGTGACAATTACAATGCCAACTAAGTGACAATACTTTGCAGGGCTGGGGCAAAGTTCTCCAGAAGGCTATGTATGCTCTGAATCAGCATTCAATATATGGTACTGTTTTTCCTACAGCGGAATTCATGGGTCCAGGAATCAAGGGGTGGAAGTGGAAGTGGCACCACTCACCGTCACGGCTAGTGATCCACTAGCAAAATTTTTGCTTCCTGTTCCTGCCACATTACGTTCTGCTGACCTAGAGGTCTGAGTCCCAGGGGGAGGAATAGTGCCACCAGGAGACAAAACAACAATTCCATTAAACTGGAAGTTAAAGTTGCCACCTGGACACTTTGGGCTCCTCCTACTTTTAAGTCAACAGGCTAAGAGAGTTACAGTGTTGGCTGGGGTGGTTGACCTGGAACATCGAGATGAAAACAGTCTACTACTCTATAACAGAGGTAAGGAAGAGTATGCAAGGAATACAGGAGATCCCTTAGGGTATCTCAGTATTACCAAAAATCAATGGGAAGCTATAACAACCCAGTCTGGTATGGTCCAAACCCCTCAGGAATGTTTGGGTCACACCACCACCACAAACAACAACAACAAAAAGATTTGCTGAGGTGCTTGCCGATGGTTAGTAGAAGGTAGTCATCAATACTGACTACGACCAGCAACTAGCTGCAGAAACAAGGACTGTAACTGTCATGAGTATTTCTTCCTTCTTTTGTTAAAAACATATTTGTGTACAATACACTTGTACTAAAAAAAATTTATTTCCTTTTCCTTTATCATGTGACATAAGATTTATTGACTTAATATCAACATTTAAGTATTGTTAAGTTTATGTAATAGCATTTGAATTGGGAATTGGTGCATTTCCGGTTGTATGAATGAAAGTTGTATTATGTTAGGTGTAATTATGACCTTATTACTGTCTTTATTTGAAGATTGTGTATGATCTCAGGAGATGTGTATGTGTTCAAGTTGACAAGAGATGGAATTGTGATGGTTAATACTAAGGGTCAACTTGACTGAACTGAAGGATCCAAAGTACTCATCCTGGGTATGTCTGTGAGGGTGTTGCCAAAGGAGATTAACATTTGAGACAGTGGACTTGGAAAGGCAGACCCACCCTTAATCTGGTGGGCACAATTTAATCAGCTACCAGCAAGTATAAAGAAGGCAGAAAAAAGTGAAAAGGAGAGACTGGCTTAGCCTCCCAGCATACATCTTTCTCTGGTGCTGGATGCTTCCTGGCCCCAAACATCAGACTCCAAGATCTCCAATTTTGAAAGTTGGATTGTCTCTCCTTGCTCGTTAGCCTGCAGTCAGCTTATTGTGGGAACTTGTAATCATGTGAGTTAATACCCAATAAACTCCCCTTTATATTTATCTATCTATAGATATTTATAGATATCTATAAATAGATATCTATAGATAGATATGAAGGGGAGTTTATTAGGTAATAACTACATATATATATATATATATATATATGAAGAGGAGTTTATTAGGTATATATATATATATATATAGAGAGAGAGAGAGACAGATAGACATAGATATAGATATATAGATATATATTTCATTAGTTCTATCCCTCTAGAGAATTCTGACAAATACGCTGAACTCATTGCATCTCATTTTAAACTTTTTTTTTTAATTAAGACAAGTGTAGGAGGCTTTTTTTTTTTCAACACAATTTGGATCTTCTTAGATTCATAAGAACATCTAGAAATATAATCAAATCCTAGGATTTCTGTCACTTCACTGTGAGAATTTCTCCAGCCTTTCTTCCTCTAAATCCAGCAGCCAGAAGCTTATCTTGCAAGTAAGATCTGCTTACAGACCCAACGGCAGCTACTAGTTTGTCTTTCCTGAGTGTCTTTCCACTTTAAAGAGTAAAGAAAGAAAAGTCATATGCATTAAGTGTATACCAGGTGTTCTCCCATATATAACTTCATCCTCAGCTTTCCTCTGAAAAGAGAGGATTATCAGTGCCTTTATCAGAGGAGGAAACTGAGGAGTTGAGTTTTTGAAGTAACCTCTGCAACAACATTCGGGTAGCAAGTAGCAGAATGTGTCTGACTCCTCAAGCTGTTTTTTGATGCATGACACGAAGATGTCTCTAAGCTCCTGACAGTTTTTCTTCTCTGCTTTCAAGTCCTGTTTCTTTGGAAGCCTCTGAACCAGAAATAGAGGGATTACTGTCACACTCTGTCTCTTCCCACTGTCTGCTGCTTACCCACCAAGTCAGCCTTTCCAAACTGGCATTCCCTTCATCCTTCTTGTCATGCTGCAGACTGAAATAGAAAATATGGTGGGATTTAAATAATTTTTTTGCATATTTTCCACAGAACTAGGTTTGTTAAGATAGTGAAAAAAATAGAAAGAAAAAAATACTGTTTTATCTTCCTTATGAATTCAGCTTATAGATTAAGAACATGTTTAAATCTATGTGTTTCAGGGAACACAAGGAATTCTAATCCCACTTAACATGCACTTGATGCACATTTGAGAAACTGTTGTTCTTATCAAATTATGAATATAAACTCATGCATTTGGACAGACATAGATCTTCATATCATATTGTAGAAAAAATGACTTCTAAACATTATAGAACTTACCTTATTATAGATAGCAGAATTTCCATTATTGTTGAAGATCTGAAATTAATTTATTATACAATTTAGTTTTTTTCCCCACTTCTGTGTTTCCTTTGTTTTTTCCTCCTTTTTATGTTTGTCCTGAAAAGATTTAGTAAGTAAGCCATGTGTCAGGAGTTGAGAACAATGAGGTGACTAAGGTAGGACATTTACTAAAATTTACTCTGTCAACGTTGCAGGAGAACATTCATAAATGTCAAACATTCACAGGGATAATAACACCTAGGATTTGTTTAGTATGTGAAAAATCACAATTAATTAACTAAGTCATTTGATCTTAACAACCACAAAAAGTAGGGCCAACTGAGCCAAGACACTGCAAAATCTGCTGGCTCTTTGTCAGATTGGGCAGAGGACCATAAACACTGCTTCCCACAGGCATTTTAAAAATAAATTTCCAGAGAAACAAAAGCTGTTCCAGGGGGATGATGGAATCCCAGTTTATCTAAAGAGTGGGGTAGCTGATGTCCTCCTGTATAGAGCCACCATGATTCTTTCAGTTGGTAGAACAGCATGTGCCATATATCAGCTGGCTATGGCTTCATTTCCCCAAGAAGCAGCATTGACTTCAATCATTCCAGCAATCACTTGGTTCAGTTTCATTCAGCTCTCTATGGCCCAATAACCTGATAAATAACTGAGCTCTTCTTTGAGGATTAATATTTATTGACTTGTACTAAGTGTCACCAATAAAGCAGTCTTTACCATGAAAAAAAAAGCTAGGGCCTCTTTTACTCATTTAACTGATGAGGAAACTAAAGTTCAGATAATTTTAGTGACTTACTATATATCACACAGCAAGTAACAGATGGAGTCAAATTAGAATGCTAGTCTACCTGACTCCAATGTCTCTGGTGAATTATGTACCAACCATGGTCTTTGCTTCCCTTTATGCCGTAATATTGTTTTTCTTCTTTAGCTAATTAAACAAACATAATGTTTTAGTTACAGAACATTAGATTTAGAAAATCAAGAACCCTTAGGAATATATTGAATTTGTGTTTTTAATCATAAAACATAAACTAATTAAATCACTTATCAGACATACATAATTGAAATAAAGAATACCAAGTAGAATAAAGTCATTTTATTCAATTGAAAAACCATTTATGGTATCCTATGGGCAAAACACAATTGAGAATATAAAGATTAAATAGATAGACCCCCAGGACTTAGAGCTTAGAGTTTTACTGGGGAGTCAGAGGCATATAAATGACTTCAGTAATACAGCTAATGATTTTAAATACAGTAAAGAGTGGTTCAGAAAACAGTGTGAGGAGTTTGTAAGAAAGGACACATTAGGTCTCCACAGGAACAATTGAATTATACTTTTTAAAGGGCATTGGATCTAATAATTTTTTTCAAAACAGAGTTTTGCTCTTATCGCCCAGACTGGAGATCAATGGCACAATCTCGGCTCACCACAACCTCCTTCTCCTGGGTTCAAGTGATTCTCTGCCTCAACCTCCCAAGTAGCTAGAATCACAGGCACCTGCTACCATATCTGGCTAATTTCTGTATTTGTTGTAGACATGGGGTTTCCTCATGTTGGCCAGGCTGGTCTCAAACTCCTGATCTCAGGTGATCCACTCGCCTCTGCCTCCCAAAGTCCTGGGATTATGGTCATGAGCCACCGTGCCCAACCAATAGTAATTTTTAAAAAATTAATAAATATTGCTTCAATAAATAGGCAGAAGCCATTGAAGACAGTGTGAATTGTTTGAGCAAAGGTCATATCTAGTGCTTTTAAACTATTTTCAGTCATGGTCACCAATCTGTAGATTGGTAACCATGGCAAAATAACCAAATATCTTTGTCTAATTTCTCGATAATGACAACAGTAATACAATGAATATTTAATCACATCAGTAGGCAAAAGATACCAACAAATTCCTTGCAAACAAAAAGTATTGAGTTGACATCCAATGAAGTAGAACAGGAGGAATCATATTATACAAACTCATTCTCATAATAATGTCATCAAGTAGACTCACAGAAAAGCTCATGATTCAGCAGATATCAATGGTTGGAGGACTGGGAAATTAATGATAATTATGCCACTTGATCAATCAAATATCTTTTTTTCTTTACTGAAACTATAATATTTACAGTAGCTTATCACATACCCACGAGGCAAAAATAAAGAAAGAGGTTGAGAAGGGAGGAGATGAAAGAAAGAGGAGGAAATTCCTTTTAAAATCGTTGAATGGCCCTACGGAAAAATTCTCTTTGTTCCTGGCAATAATCCATCTCCTGGTTTAATAATCCACCATTCCTCAAGCCCTGCCCAAGTATAGAAAGAAGTACAGGACTGAAGACAGTAATATTAAGTCAAAGTCTGCATAAGAAAGAGTTGTACAACTAACTTTACTCCTCTATTAGACTCGCTGAATTCCTGCAATCAATTTTATAGCCTATAGGCAAGTTAACCCTGTGTAATATGGGGATGACATTTAACCTTCCCAAACCTAATTTTTCTGATCTTTAAACTGAAAAAGATAATATATAACCTCTCTATTTGTTAAAGACACTTTATTAAATCTAATGTGACAAACTTTGTATGAGAATTATCATATCCAACGAAAACATGAAGGAATTAGAATACATATATTCTGAGTTCACGGAACATTGGGTTGCCATGTGCAGAAGAATGAAACTAGACCCCTATCTCTCAACATATATAAAAATCAATTCAAAATGGATTAAAGACTTAATATTAGACCAGGGACTATAAAAGTACTACAAGAAAATTTAGGGAAAGCTCTTCTGATTTAGGCAAAGACTTTATGACTAAGACCTCTAAAGCACAGGCAACAAAAACAAAAATAGACAATGGGACTTCATTAAACTAAGAAACTCCTGCACATCAAAAGGAACAATCAACAGAGTTAATCAATAACATGCAGAATAGGTGAAAATAATTGTAAACTATTCATCCAACAAGGGACTAATGACCAGCATATACAAGAATCTCAAACAACAGAAAAACAAAACAAAATAAATAATCTCATTAAAAAGTGGGAAAGGACATTAATAGACATTTCTCAAAATAAGACATACAAATGACAAACAGGCATATCAAAAAATGCTAAACATCACTAATCATCAGAGGATGCGAATCAAAATCACAATGAGATATCATCTTACCCCAGTCAGAATGGTTAATATTTAAAAAGACAAAAAATAATGGACATTGGTGAGGAGGCAGGGAACTCTTTTATACTTTGGTGAGAATGTAAACTAGTACAGACACAGTGGAAAAGAGAAAGAAGATTGCTTAAAATACTAACATTAAAATTACCATATGATCCAGCAATCTGATTCCTGGGTATCTACCTAAAGGGAAAAAAAAGAAAGAAATATCTCAAGGGCATTCACATCATTATTGCATCAATATTCACAATAGAAAGACATGGAATCAACCTAGGTGCCCGTCAGCAGATGAATGGACAGAGAAAATGTGTATATTACCATAGAACACTAGGCCATAAAAAATGATATCCTGTCATTTTCAGCAACTTTGATGTAACTGGAAGTTATTATCTTGCATGCAGTAAGCTGGGATCAAAAAGAAAAATATCATATTTTCTATCATATTTATGTGGGAGCTAAATAATTTGATCACATGGAGGTAGATTGTGGAAGGACAGATAACAGACTGGGAAAGGTGAGTGGGGAAGGGAAGGATGAGAAGTCTGTTAAAGGACACAAACACGCAGTCAGACAGAAGGAATGAATTCAATGTTTGATAGTAGAGTGGGATAACTATAGTTAAAAAAAATTGTAATTGAATGATGGACAACCTAACTACCATAAATTGACCACTGCATATAGTTTCCAATAATGAAATTTTACATGTACCCAGTAAATTTGTACAATTTTTTAAAAGATAAATTATGCAATTTTTCAAGAAATTAATATTATAGTTATAAAAAATACAGGGTGTCATTAATTAAGATGTATTTTAAACTGACTATCTTCCTAAGAGTTTAGAGTTGATTGTATCTAAGCTAGTATTTCAGCTGGGCCTTCAGCACTGGTGTAGGATTTCATGAAGAAAGAAGACTACACATGGTATAGGCAAAAGCACAGGAATAGAAATAATTCAAATGAGTTTGGAAATTAGCTTGAACGGAGTGAGGCTTCAAAAACAAGGAAATAATTGGGAATCAGATTGAAAGGGTAGATTAGGAAAGGTGATGCCATTATTTTATAGATTCAGACAAAAACATACACATTTTGCCTGAAGTTACTGGAAGATTGATTGCAGCAGAGTAGAGTTTCATATGATGAGGATGCTATCAATAAATAAAGTTTTAGCAGACTGAAGATTAGATAGGTAAATCCACATCAATAATGTAAGCCTTCATATTTGAGCAAGCTCTCCTACCCTATAATACATACCCATTTGTGTTAACATGAAACAGTCATTATCAGAATGTTCATAATACCTGGCCTTTACAGAGAGTGTCAACAAAATTGGCTCTACAAGCATTTCTTATTCCCCACTCACTGCCATGGCATGGAGAGCCTAACGAACACTCCCTCCTAATATGAGTACCACTGATCCACAGAGTCTCTCTAGGCTTTACCTTCTCATTCATCCTTTCAAACTGTGCAGTCCATTCTGTCTGTCTCCATTTCCAGGACCTTTACTGACAGAGATTTTCTAAGCACTTTGTCCCTTGGATTGATGCTTTGGATTAGTTCCTGTCTCCACCCTGGCTTCACCAGAGGTACTATATAGTATTTTTTCCCCTTGTGTTCAGAAATGGGAGTCAACCCCACTTCTGCCCCAGCCTCCAATTCCTAATGTCAGTCCATACAAAGCCCGAGTTCTCCTCTTTACTTGAGTAGGGCATTCAAACACTGACTCCTTCCTTACTTAATGCTAGGCCCTCTGCTAGGTGCTTTAACTAAGTAGTTGTTATTAACATGCACAACAGTTATGTCATATCAATTTAATTATTTCCATCTTCTAGGTGAGAAAATTAAGTTAAATATTTCAACCAGGTATCCAGTCACACAGCAAGTAAACTGGATTCCCAGTGAAGTCTGCCACACTCCATAGCCTGAACTCTTTCCAACTCATCGCATTGCCTTCACCTTTTGGGTTTTCTTTGCCATGCACACTCTTTGAATTTTAAAGATATTGATCATGTCATGCTGTCTGCAGGATAAACAACTTCAATCACTTCAACTACTTATCTCTGAATATTATCTTCAGTCAGCTCCTCATTTACCTGCTTTTTTTCTGGCCATAATACACAATGAACTGTATATCCATATGATCCACTATGACTATATACCTATATGCAGATGTACATATAGTTGGCTCTACTTATCATTCCTCTGAAATATACTATTGATTTGTTGAGAATAGCAGTTTAACAGTTGTACCCATTAATATTGTGGCTTATCTGAAGCATAGAATGGCAATTTGGTTCTATGAGTAAATAGAGAATATTCTAATGTAAGCATCGTTTTCTTTAATTTTACCTTGGTTGTTGTGCTTTGAAATCAGTGTGAAGAGAAGCAAACAAATAACATATTTGGTGCTGCACAGCATTAAAGACAAAATGTGCTATAAACAAAGATTTTATATTTTAAAACAGGGTGAAGGAGCAATTTTCTTTAAAAGCCAGTAATTTGCTACTAACTACTAAGGGAAGATGCTGTTCCTTTGTTGGCCCATCTTCATTGCCAATCTGTTTTTCTAAAATTGCAAGTACTTATGTAATATTAAATACAAAGGAGTTCAAGAACATCTTTGGATTTCAAATCCAAAAGATAGCTCATAATATGTATAATGATTTTGTTCTACTACAAGATCACCCTGTAATTTGTATATTTTTTCATTTTAATTAGAAAGCAAGGCTATGAGGGGCCTCCACTAGGGCAATGTCTCTTTAGACATTTTGCCATAACTCAAAGCAAACATAACCTGCTTCAGCATGTCAGGGAAGGAGACCACCTGAGAAAGCCAGAGTGAATGCATATTTCAGAACACTCCTAATATGCAGAGGAAAAAAAAAGTAAAAGGGAAAAAATCAATCTAACACAACATACTAAAAGCTAGACTTTCTCTAGCTTGTAAGCTTGAAACAAGGGTTTCGTACTTTGTTTTGCTTGATAATATTTTTATGAAGGAAATTCAAATCAAAACAATGGGATGAGATGCTTAAGAGGAAGAAAATAGCATTGTAGTTCATCTTGATTATTGTCGACAACATAAAACAAGGTTCTTCTCTGAAGAAGACATTTTACAAGTAGCATATTTATTTAAAAGTGAACTTGATTCAGAAAGCTGACTATATCTAGCATTGTTTGAAGGGCAGAGCACCAATTTTAAATCTAATTTAAAACCACTGGATTTGGTTTGATGTTATTAAAGGTAACAAAATGTCATTTCTAAATATTCCATATGACTCATGTTCTTAATTTAGTTGTAGGTTTCTTTATTTTTGTTACTTTTTTACAGCACTATCATATTGTTTCTAAAATTATGTTTTTACATGTTATAAAATAAACTTGCATATGAAGAAAGCTTATCAATTGAGAAAACCAATGGTTAGACTACTAAGTAAGTGCACTTGACTTTTTTTATTATCATTGTTTTATTCAGAAGTCAACTTCACTGGAATGCAATTCACTTGTAATTTACTAAGTTTTCTGGATGACTACAGGTGAGGAAGCTCACTAACTTGCCGTGTGACCTTGCAGAATTTGCATAAGTTACTTAACCTCTATAGGCTTCAGTTTTCTCATCTGTAAAGTACAAAAAATTCTTAATACATGAACTCTAATGACCCTTGAAGCTATAACACTCTATGAGTTTCTTTAGTGTTGAGTATAAAACATTAACTTAGAATTTCTCTAGATACTGGTAAATAAAGCATGGTTCATTCAGCCATGTTTAAAAAATCTACAACAATTTTTATCACCTTGCACATTTATGCTTCCTCTCTCAATTAAAATCTTACATATTAAGAAAGAGAAAATGTTTATACAATAAACTGCAAAACAGAGGAACACAGATATTAAGGTTACTGTGAAGGAGCTATAAGATGGTAGAATGCAAAAATATCACTCTGCCAAGGATGATATTTGGTAAAGATTATGTGGAGAGAAAAATACAAAGGTACAGTTAGAACAAATAAATTCTGGTCTTCTATTAACAATGTACTGCATATTTCAAGATAGCTAGAAGAGATTTTGAATGTTGTCACTCCTCAGAAAATAATAAAGATTTAAAATGATGAAAATAGTAATTACTTTGACTTGATCATTACATAATGTATACATGCATTAAAATATCACACTGTATTTCATAAATATGTACTGTCATTATTATGTGTCAATTACATACAAAAACGTATTGATGAAAAAAAGATATGTAGAGAAAGTTGCACATAGTGCTATCTTCAAGAACAGAAGCTTTGTTTAATATGAGGGACATAAAGGCAGTGACATGGGTGAGATGCTGTCTATAAATAATATGCTGCTACAGGTATGGAGAGGGTGAGGCTAAAGGCAGGCATTATCTTCAGGAAGCAATTCCAGTAATCCAGAAGAAAGGTAAGAATTGTTTGAACTGGGATGTTAGTAGTAGAAAAGTAAAAAATATGGCTGAGGTCATGGATATTTGGAAGGAAGAAGGGATGAGTTTTGGTGGAAGAATGAAAAAAAGATGATAGATTGACAAAGAGGAATAAAGAATCAGTCTGAGGGTAGCTTTAAAGAACAAAGAAACACATGTATTAAAGGTATTGATAAAAAGCCATAAAAAGGTAGAATGCTGAAATATCATTCTGCCTAGGATGACACAGTGAAGATAGAGGCATCAAGAAAAGAAGCTGAAACTGGCACCACAGAAAAAAAAGTAAGTTTGGTTGTATACATGATGCAGGAAAGTTCTGTCCAGGTTTTCAGATAGAAATTTTTAGTAGAATATTAGAAATGAGAGACAATTCACTCTGGAATATATGACACAGAAATGATCTTTGAAGGCTGGAAAACAAATGATATTCATAAAGGATAGGGTAGCCGTAGAAAATATTAGAGGCATGAGGCCATAATTAGAGGACACATCTTGGAGTAGACTGATACTTAACTATTATTAGGTATGCATGTACACAGATGGCCCCAACTTATTATAGTTAAATTTGTGATTTTTTTTTCTTTGCTATAGTGTGAATGTGATACAAATTCAGTAGAAGCTGTACTTGGAAGTTAGAAGTTTGATCTTTTCCCAGGCAAGCCATATGTGGTGTGATGCTCCCTTGCTACACTGGGCAGCACAGAGAGCCATGGCTCCCAGTCAGCTATGAGATCAGGAGGGTAAACAATCTGTATGCTGCAGTGTATTATATTGCCAGCCTTTCTTGAATACTGCATTTTGTGTTTTTGCATCCAATCATGTCCATAAAATGCCCATCTGGGCATAATATTCTACACTTTATTATAAAATAGGCTTTGTGTTAGATGATTTTGCCCAAATGTAAGCTAATGTAAGCGTTCTGAGCATGTTTAAGGTAGGCTAGGCTAAGCTATGATGCTTGGTAGTTTAGGTATTTTAACCACATTTTTGACTTATGATATTTTCAACGTATCATGGGGTTATCAGAATATAACTTCATCATAAGCTGAGGAGCATCTATAGTCTCCTTCATGACTGGTGATAGATAAATCGCTTGTTTGTGTTTTTGACAAACTAGATTACCCAATTCAATAGATAATGAACGGAACTATAAACCCAAAAATTTGAGACAGGTCTCCCCTAATTTAGAAAACATATTTTACCAAAGGTTGAGGATGCACCCCCATTGACACAGCCTCAGGAAGTCCTGACAACATGTGCTCAAGGTGGTTGGGGCACAGCTTGGTTTTATACATATTAGGGAGACATGAGACATAAAATATATGTAAGAAGTACATTGGTTCTATCCAGAAACGTGGGGACAACTGAAAGCAGAGAGGGGGCTTTCGGGTCACAGGTAGGTGAGAGACAAATGGTTGCATTCTTTTGAGTTTCTGATAAGACTTTCCAAAGGAGGCAGTCAGATATGCATTTACCTCAGTGAGCAGAGAGATGACTGAATAGAATGGGAGGCAGGTTTGCCCTGATCAGTTTCCAGCTTGATTTTTCCTTTTGGTTTAGTGATTCTGGGGGCCCAAGGTAGTTTTCCTTAACAGAATCTAAATACGACTGTGATAAAAAGAATTTGATCTTTTCACTGTCTTCCAATGTTCTGAGGTAGAAATAAGAAGCCGCAACAATAATGATAAATTATTATAATTTTTAAGTTTAGTGTTCATTTATTGAGGTCCAGTCTGTGCCAGGCCAGTCCTTTAAAAAAATTAGATAAATAATGGTTGTCATTAAGGAGGTTATTTTCTAACTCTAAGGAAGGGCAGAGTGACCTCTCAGCAGAACTAAAACCAGAATGTTTTCTTTTTCTCCTTTACTAAATATTTGCCAATGTTTTAGCCTTTCAAGGGAAGGACAAGCAGAAACTGGAACCAGGGATCATATCTTCAGGCATTTTGAATGCTAAGTAGACATGGCTATAATTGAAATGTTCAGTATGAAAGGGCTCAGCAGATTAAGTCTTACTCTGTTGACTTTTGGGGTTAAACGTTGAGGTAAAAGTAAAAGGGTACATTTTAGTGGGGTCTAGTTGTTACCCAAAGAAGCAATTTAATTCCAACCACATATCTAAACCATCCCATGACAATTCTCACAATTTTCTGAACAATATCAATATAATAGAAAATGTATTCACAAACTGAGTATTGTACTATTATTAGAAAACAAAGCAAAAGTAGCTTAAAAAGTATTATCTTGGTTGAAGAAACAAGAAGTAATTAAACATTGGAGATTTCAGTCAATAAATAAGGTGAATGCATAAAAATATCCCCAGGAAATTAATGTTGCTTTCAAAGAATATTGAAATATTAATTCCATTCCAACATCTGGGAGATAAATTCTCTTTATATGTGTGTATTTTTCTTTAATGAAGACCAAGCTTATATTTTTGTCTTCATAAACAGATAAATAATTTGATGAAATGACTGTAGCCCACAAAGCAAATAACACAAATCATTTTCTGTATTTTTTCTCATTTTGGCAATAAAATAATGTAGATATATTTCCTTTAAAAATACAGTCATATTAGTTCTACACTGAAGCTTGGACAATATGAATGCAAACTTATTTATATTCAAACCTAGTCCAACTATAAGACTGTGCATCTTCCTGCAAATCTTGGTTTCTTGTCTTCAAGATAAATGTTGATTTAAAGATTATAGCAGATAATTAAACAAAAATTATTGATGAAATTTGCCTATAACTTTTATGTTTATCTAAGGACAGCTGCTAAAATAAACCCCTTTTGGTTATCCCCAACTCCTCATAATTGTTTAAACTCCTACCTGTGTTTTGATGCCCATGTGTCAAAAAGGTTGCTAAAGAAAAATAAAAGAAAATATTGAATTTAGAGATTTTGACCTTAGTATTTGAAGTTTCCAAATTTATTGCATTGATTTTATTATCATTTGCATCAATTGATGTTTGGAAAAGGATGCTTTTTCTCAGAAATTGACTTCCTTTAGTGATGTTATTGTTGCTATATGATGTACTTTGATTAGGATTAGACCTGTTTTTCCCCCACTGTCTTTCTAAAAATATCCTTACAATGAATTTCTTTTCCTAATATAAGTGACCCAATTACCTTTGAATTACATTTGATTCTTGGTGTATGTGGATGGGGGATGGAGGGGTTCAGTATATTGCTAATATGCTTTTCTATGCTCCAATGAAAGCTGAATCTCCTTCAGGGTTTGTCACCAGTCTTTTTTTTTTGAGACAGAGTCTAACTCTGTCTCCCAGGCTGGAGTGCAGTGGCACAATCTCGGCTCACTGCAACCTCTGCCTCCCGGGTTCAAGCAATTCTCTTCCTCAGCCTCCCTAGTAGCTGGGATTACAGGTGTCTGCCACCACACCTGGCTATTGTTTGTATTTCTAGTAGACACAGGGTTTCACTGTCTTGGCCAGGCTGGTCTAGAACTTCTGATCTCATGATCTACCTGCCTCAGGCTCCCAAAGTGTTGAAATTACAGGCATGAGCCACTGTACCCGGCCTATCACCAGTCTTTTATCCCATAATCTCTTGGGGAAAAAACAAAGAAACTAACAGCAACAACAACAACAAAAAACATCTGTTCTCTCTGCTGCAGAAATATAGAAGGCCACCATGACTCCCACTGCAAAGATACATACAATGCATGGATATAAGAAATGATTGAAACCAGCCTGTTGACAAGAGTTCAAAATTGTGATATATAGTAGGACAAAATTAGTAGCTCTTTTAACCAATCATCTATGTGTCTATCACCTATCTTTCTATTTATCTATCAACTTACTTATCTATCTGTAATTTTGCCATTGCTGAAGTCTTACTTTTTTCCTTGTAATACCTTTCCTCTAGGGTAATTTTTCAGTTATTCACCTTGCCTATATTCACTCTCCCTTATAAACCATCCTGAATTAAACAGCAATGTTAATTCCTTTAAACCATGACCCTGATCATGTTGTTCCTACTGTTCAAAATCCTGCATTGAGTCGACTTTCAAGGGCCATCTTTATCAAACTTCTTGGCCTCCTCTTTGGTGCCTCCTTTTCCTATACCATACCACTCATCTTGGTGAACCACACGCCATGTTGCTTTCTTATCTCTGTACCTCTACTTGTTCCCTCTAAAGATTATCTTTTCTCCCATTACCTTATAACTAAATTTTATTTGTTGTTCAGACTTTTATGCAAGTATCACATTCTTTATCTCATTTTTTAAGAATCCTCCACTTTCTTTCTACCTGCTGTCTCAGTTGGAAGTAATTTTTCCCTCTTCTGAACACTTACAGACATTTATGTAATTTCTGTTCACACAACTAACCATTTTCTACATCTTTCTGTGTTGTAGGTAATGTATTCACATATTTGAATGTCTTATTTTTTTCTACTATTTTATTGTCATATTAAGGGGAGTTGTGTCTATTTTTGTGCCCCTCAAAATGCCTGGTACAGCACTGGAATATTGTATATAAATACTTTACAGTTATTAAAAGAATAAATAACCATTGTTGCTAATATACAGTTATTAAAAGAATAACCATTGTTGCTAATATGCCTAAAGGTAGAGTAAGAATCTCTATTAGAAACAAAATGAATTGTATTGCATCTTTATAATGAATGACAGCATCACATAAATGGAAGATCATGGAATGGAAAAAGATATGCATTCATCCTTAGTCCAAATATTTGCTAGAAATTTGAACTGGGGAAATTAGACTATTTATTTCAATGACTGTCCATTTTTAGAGAGATTAATATTATCTATCACCCAAAGTCATTGCAAGTATTATATTGTACAATTCATGTACGTATAAACAGAATAGCTGACAAACTCCTCGTTGATATTTATTTTTTTCTCAGTACTTTGATAGTATCATCCCACTGTATCCTGGCTTCTATTGTTGCTATTAAAAGCTCTGCTGTTGGTCAGTTTTGGTTCCTTGCTAGGTCATTTGCCTTTTTTTTCCTTCCAGGTACTTTTCACTTCCTTCCTTTGACTTTTATGTTTTGTCATTTCACTGATACATGTCTAGGTGTATATTGTTTTAAATTAATTCTGTTGGGGTTATTCTGTGCTAATTGATTCTTTGGATTTATGTCTTTCATCATTTCTGGAAAACTCTATGCCATTACTTATAATATTCATCCCTCAGTCTGTTTTTCTATGATTATTCTAGTTAGATATTTATTACACATCTTATCCTCCATATTGCTCAATCCAACTTAATTTCTTTGTCTCTCTGGGCTGCATTCTACGAAATTTCTTCAGAACTGTCTTTTATAAAAACAAATTATTTTTTCTACTGTGTGTAGTCTACTATTTAATCTGCTCATATAATCACTATTTCTGAAATTATATATTGGTTTCATGTCTATAATTTTTATTTTTTTCCTTTTTATGTCTATAACTTCTATTGGGTTTTACACTTTCATGGTCATTTTTGATAGTCTCCAATGTTTGCCTGGTTTTTCGATCCTTTTATTTCTTTAAATATTTCCAGCAGACTTATTTGATAATCTATATCAGCTAATTCAAATATATAATTCCCTTGGGACTTTAAATCTGGTGTTAATGTTCCTATGATCGTGCATCATACATTGTCTGCTTATGCATTGCACAGTCTTTGGTTATGTGTTTATGTTACATGGACCACAAAATTTAAGAACCCCAGGGAATAAAGTATAAATTTTTTTTCCAGATAAGGTTTTACACTTGTGTCTACTTGGGGACTACAGATTCTACTTATCTGGAATCACACTAGTCCCTGAGGAGTTTACCCGCTGTTTGACACACTTAGCGTCAATTCTGCCATCTTGACACTGGCCCAAACCTTAGCTTCTTCCATGCAATGGTGTTATCAGCATTTCTACACAGCACGACTATTTTAGTCCATTTTGTTTGCTATAAAGGAATATCTGAGGCTGGGTAATTTGTTAAGAAAAGGAATTATTTTGGTTCATGGTTCTATAGGCTGTACAAGAAGTGTGACACCAGCATCTGCTTTTGATGAGGCTGCAGGAAACTTTTACTCATGGTAGAAGGCTATGGAAGCTGTCATGTCACATGGTGAGACAGGAAGCAAGGTGGTGGGGAGGGTGTCATGCTATTTTAAGTAAGCAGATCTCCTGTTTAGCAGAGTGGGAACTCACTCATTACCACGTGGGAAGGGCACCAAGCCATTCATGAAGGATCTGCACCCATGACCCAAATACCTTCCAGTAGGCCCCCACCTCCAACATTGATCACATTTCAACATAAAATTGAAAGGGGAAGCATATGCAAATTATATCAATAGCTTACTTACTGCTTAAAGTAGTACTTACTTGCTGCTAAACCCTCTACATACTGAGCTCAACTCATATATTTTTTGGGGGAAAGAGACCTAGAAGGACTCTTTCACCTAAGAAATATAATGCATCATGATAATAGTTCCATATAAAATTAGTTATTTTACAGTGACAGAGACTTTCAGTGTCAAGTTTCTGCCATACCTGAAGTGAAAGATTTCTGATTATACGCATCATTTATTGGTGTATATAATTGTGGAACATGTATGTTTTTAATATTGTTCTGTTGGTTTTCACATTTTTATTTTCCTGCCTGCAGGGTTTTTGAGCTGACTTTGAACAAGAAACACACAGTCTACTTCATTTTATTCCCATAGTATCTGTCACATATTAGATTCTCAGTAATTACCTTCTTAATATATACAGAAAGATTCCATGCTCTTTAGTTTATATGAAAAGAATATATGACAAAATCTAAGAATGAAAATTATCTGGTAAAAGCTGTGAAAGTAAAAGATAAGAATCCTCAGATGTGAACTTATATATCTATTTAGAATCAGAGAATATAAATTTTCCCCTTTTAGAAAATTCTGAGACTGTAACATTTATGCCTTTTCCCCCAACACTTTTACTTATTTACCTTCACACCGAATCCCTAGACAGCAATAAGATCAAAAGCATCAATCCTGTTTTATGACATAGTCTGAAAAATGAAACAGGTAAGAGATAAAAATAAAATACTAACTTATTTTAAATGTAGAATTTAAAAGGCTGTGATTACTGAGACAATATCATATATATTAATATGACCTTAATGTGAATAAAGAGCAATTCTACCATCTGAGTATTTGGTGATACAAAAATTAAAATTATAGAAAAAGGTTCTGAAGTAAAAGTGATCATTAAAAGATCAAAGAAAAATGCATAGTCTATGCTTAATTATCTAAATACCGTTAACTCAACTCATGTGCTGCTTCATTCTCTGTGGCTGCCTCTTGCTACTTAGAAAACTCATTATGATCTTCATTATAGGATGAAAAGAGAACATTAAAAGAATAAAAAGTCTATTCCATCCATTCAGAGAAATTTTAACAGTTCTGATAAATAATAAAGATAAAATTGAAACTTTAGTTTCGAGGGAGGCTAGTAAATCATACATATGTGTTCCTTTGTTCATTGACCCTATCCCCATTAATAATTCAAAATTAGTAGTACATACAGCACCTACATATGTTACATCTGAGAGTAAAAAATGCAGAAGGAAGGATTTCTGGCCAGGTAGTTCTGACATTGTTCACCTCTCCTGGCCAAAGCCCTGAAGTGAATCTTCATTTTCAATCTGCAAATTTAAATATTGCCTAAATGGTTCTGTCAACAGGCTCTGTCCAAAGGGAAAAAAAGAACTGGTAGTAATATAAAGGATATAATTATTGAATTCTAACCCAAATCCTCCTCACATGAGTCTTCCATAGCAACTAAAATTTTGGTAAAATTGTGCTTAAAAGAGGACAGGCCGTATCTATTGGGATACAAGTACCACTGACCCCATAGAAGCAAATAATCTGTCAGATTACTTAGGTGTTATGGTGAAAGACATATGAAATCAGGTATAGTGAATATGAAAAGACTCCAGCCTATGGAAAAATAGATGTACTTATTTCAGAAGGGCATGTTTTCAAAGATAACTTCCACGGTTTTAGCTTCTCATAGCTAGCCTGTTAGTGTGCTGTAAAGAATTACTTCCTAATATTGCAATACAGGCCCTTCTTCAATGAATACAGTGATTAAAATTCCTAACATCAAAATGTTAATTATTTAGAATACATACAGAATTTATAGACTCATTTTTTAAAAATTACAATATACATTTTTGTATAATGTAACAATTCAAGAAAGCTGCTTCAATGCGTTTCCTAACACCACTCAAATTCTGTAGATGCCTTAATTTCAGCACAATTCTGAGCACATTATAATTAAGACAAACAAATAGCCATGTACTCAGGCTAGTGAAAGGTGTTACAATATATATTTGAATAGCATGTGCTTAGAAGTTAAGTTAGGTGGATCTGGATTTGTATACGTGATTTGTATACTTACTAGCTATGTAAATTCTCACAGCATGCATGTTCTATGACCACTTAATTCTTTAAGTTACAGTCGGGAAGTAATAGTATTTATATCATAGTTTTTATTGAGTTTAAATAAAATAATCTATATAAAGCATTTTTACAGTGCCTGAGACATAATAAATGTTCAATAAATGTCATATTAATATTTTAATATTATTATAAAAATTATTTTATGTAATTGATTTTTTAATTGTTTACAAAATATTAAACTCAAATTACCAGGAACAATATATACCTTATTTTAATCTGTATTTATTATTGTTATTTCACTAAGAAGAAAACACACTTTCAGGTATTTTAGGTAGGTTACCTGAAGACACATAACCATAAATGAGATGATTGAGTGTTGAATACACAACTGTTTCACCCCAAAGATTATGTTTTTTCATTGCACACACTGATTCTTAAATTAATATTTCTTGTAATTATGGTTAAGATCCAGGAGGAGAAAAATGGATTGCATTTGGAAATTGATTAATTGGTCTTCCAATATAAGATAGCAGCATATTCAATATGTTGATATTAGGCCACCTTCAGGACCACCTGTCATGATAAGTCAAAGCCCCACATTATCCTGCCCCACCATTGTTAACACAATTGTTCGATTCTATGGAGTTTACTCCTTGTCACGTACAAGAATACTTAACAGGCCTTTTGTCTATAGTGTAATAAAACAGAGTCCACTTGTTCAACCTGAATTGAGGTACACTTTTAAGTATACAATCGAAAATGTTTTCCAGCTTAAGCCATGTTAATGTGTCACACTGATTGAATTCCAATTCTGAAATAAGTTCAACTAAAACAGTAGCAAAACATAATAGAAAAAAAATTAAAGGGATTTGTGCTTGAAATAACAGATATAGCAGTGAACATATGTAGAAACTGACATAACAACAGTGAAAAAATATATAGCTTCTGAAGCACCATGATAGTCTGAGCCTGCAAAATCCTTTTATTAGCTGCCATAGCAGTATCCAGAAGAGTAATTAGGGATTTGAGCAGCATAACACAGAGTAATAGAAGGGGCTAGAAATAACTGCAGTATGGCACAATAGCATGTGCCAGTCAGAGGAAGGCTGTGCACTCAGTTTGAAAAATCAATGAAAGGAAGAAAATGTTGTTAGTGCCTATGATTGTTGGAGAGCTGACTTCAAGGCGATGGGTAAAGCTGAATTTGGTTGCAGTGAACCAAGCCCAGGCTCACAAATTTTTACTTCCCAAAAAGCCATTTTGAGTCAGCTCGAATTTTCAGATCTACAAAATTTCAAAAGGACTAGGAACTGCATAGGCAGTCAGTTTTTTAATAAGCAGTATGACATCTTGTAGCATCTTAAACCATGAATTTGTATCAGCCTATGTACAAGCTATAAAAGTAAATAAAACTTTTACCAATAATCCAGATAAAATAATTAATACAATTAACCAGAAATAAAATAAAGGTATAAAAATTTATTCATCTTTGCATTAATTCAGCAAATACTTATTAAATACTTAATACATGGATAGGTCTGCTAAGAAATGTGTAAAGATATCAAGAAATTTGAAACACAATCTTTCTCTAAAGAAACTGAGGAAAAGTAAATTACACTGTAAAAATTTAAAAAGTAAAACACAAGAATGATAGGTATCTCGACAAAAGTGTGAATGTAAATGTCACTGGTTCAACTATTGAAATTAACTCGCCTAATCACTCTTATTTTTAGTTTGCTCATCTAAACAATTGTCATGTGAATTGTTAACTTGACATCATTTTCTTCATGAACTTAATTTTTAAAAGTACGTTAAGGTGAATTCCTCTTCTGGAAGATGGAATAGATATAATTTTGCTTATTTTTCCTTCTAAATACTACTAAAACCCCAGAATATTATATATAACACAAATATGAGAACACCCTCAAAGATGGAAATAAATAGATTGTTTAGAGAGCTCAGGACCCAGGAAATGAAATGGTGGTGAGCTTCCTGTGTTTCTCTCTTTCTCTCTCTCACTCTCTCGCCCCACTTCCTTCCTTCCTTCTTTTTTCTTTCTTTTTCTTTCTCTCTCTTTTCCTCCCTCCCTCCTTCCCTCCCTCCCTCCCTTCCTTCCTTCCTTCCATCCTTCCTTTTTTGTGTGTTATATATTTGAGAGTTGCAGCTAAAGAAGCCAACAACTTTGAAATGCCGAAAGGCACAGACCAAAAGCCCAAATAAAATTCTGCTTTGTCTAGCCAAAGGATAAGAAAGGAGGTAGCCTAGGCAAGACAGAAAATTTTGATAAAATAACTCCTCTACTGCAGCCAATGCCTACCCTTGAAAAAGCTATTCTTACCCCCAATTTGTGTCCAAAGTTGGACGAGGAATGATTCTAACTTCATCAGGGTATAATGAGGAGTTCCAGTATCTGGGTATGCATGGTGTCTATTTGTGCTTGGCAGTGACAAGGCACCCATGCAACTTTTTTCAGGAGTGTTGTCAGAAGAGAGGCCTGTTGAGCAGCAGTAATGAGACACTTTACATCCTAAGCAAGGTGAAAGTAACACCCCAACTGACAGGTGGCAATGGAAGCTAAGTGGACAACCTGGATTTCTGCCCTTAACTTTCAAAATGGAGACAGTGTCTCCCACTTCCGCTGCCAGAGTGATACCAAAGAAAGCCAGCTAAAACAGAGGCTTAAACAAGATCCAAAGGGTTATAACACAACACATAAGATTTCTTCTATGGTGTGAATGTTTGTGCCTACCCACCCCTGCCAAATATATATGTTGAAGACCTAATAACCAATGGGATGATATTAAGATATGGGTCCTTTGGGAAGTGATTACATCATGAGGTTGAGACTAGTTCCTTTATAAAAGAGTCCCCAGAAAATTGCCTTCCCCTTTTCCACTATGTGGGGACACAGCTAGAAGGTACTACCTAAACCCCAGGAAACAGGCCTTTACCAGATTTCAAATCAGCTGGTACCTTGATCTTGGACTTACCAGCCTTCAGGACTGTAAGAAATACATTTGTTGATGATATTTTATTACAGCAGCCGAAATACCCTAAGACAATGCACATGTTTTAGTAAAAAAACAAGTCATCACACAAAGAACCAGAAGAATCTGACTAATTACTACTCTCTGTGTTATAGGAATGTTTTCTTAATGTAGACCAATGAGCTGAAGTCAAAGGAGAGTGTGGCCCACCTATTGATCTGAGGAAATAGAATTCAGAAATTGTAGCAATTAAAGCAGATAAAGTTTGAAGGTTAGAGTGCCCAGAAGGAAAATGGCATGCAGAAATGGAGGGTGGAGTTAGAGAGGTCCATGAGTGTCCCTTGTGAATTACTTGCTAAAGGCTGGGCTGCACATTCAGAAAATGAGTCTGCCTAAGATTTACCAGAAAATAGCTACTATGGGGTTGGTAGTGAAATGTAGATACTAGAGGTAGTTATAGACATATTAGACATCAGACCTTGACAGAGAGTATAAACATCATTAATACCTGCAGGTTTTGCTCAGACACCAGAAAGCCTAAACCTTATGTGTAAAGGCCATCCTCTAGAATAGGGAATGGACAAGTATGATTCTTGAGTCTAATGCATCCTGTCATTTGTATTTATAAATAATGTGTTGGAACCCGACCATGCCCATTTATTTATATGTTAATGACCACTTTGCTGCTATAATGGAAGCGTTTAATAGATTCCACAGAAACTCTATGGCCTACAAAACTAAAAAAAATAAAATACTTACTAGCAGGCTATTTATAAAACAAGTCTGCCAACCTCTGCTCGAGAGTAAAGACTACCCTAAATTCACTTTAACAAAATCTACCAAGTCCTCAGTAAAGACAAAATGCCTGCTTAAGACTAAAATTTACGTAGTAAGAAAAAAAAAATACATTCTCATTCCTGGTCCTTACCACTAAGCAAAGTGTCAAGTAGCAAGTAACTTGCAAGAGACACAGATCACTGAGACACAATGCAAAGAGAAAACTTAAAACTGAGTTTGGAGTATATATTGAGAAATAAATCCACTGGCAAACCAATCCCTGTATTAAACATGGATTTTGCTAAAGATATTTGAAGACTGTGATATAATGAGTATAAACATAGCAACAACACACCTCAAATTCTTATTTAGATTAACTTAAATACCCATAATAAAGACCTAGTAGAAGAGAATGTACACCAATTTTCAAGCATTTAAAAATAGCTATCTCAATTTTTACTGTGTTATGAAAGAGAGCTGGCTTAAAAAAAAACAGAAATAAAAAGTAAATCTTTATAACCAGACTCAAATATTATACAGATGTTGGGAGTGTCTGAAAATGAATTTAAAATAATTGTGAATAATATGCTGAAAGTTAATTTTAAAAGGTGGACAACATATAAGATCAGATGAGTAATTTTAATGGAGAAAATGGAAACTATAAAAATGAATGAAATATAAAACCTAGACATGAAAAGCACAATAACATCACTAGATTCAAGACAATATAGAAAGCAATTAATTTACTCAGATATACCAGCAATAATTACTTAAACTGCAGCACAAACACACTATAGAATGTGGGAGCCGTGGTGGCTCCAGCCAGCTGTCCTGGCGCTTGAGGAGGCAGGGCTATGAGTTCAAGGCCAACCTGAGCAACATAAGAAGCTCTCATTGATTAACAAAAAAAGAAGAAAAAAAAAGAAGATACTATAGAATGAAGAAAGCAGAACGTATCATCCAAAACCTGTGAGACATTAGGAAATGATCTAATATTTGCATATTTAAGATTGTACAAGAAAAAAAAGAAAATAGGGAAGAAATTATATTTTTTAAAAATTGGCCAAGAATTTTACAAATTTAATTATATAATCAAAAGCACAGAGCTAAGCAGCTCAGAAAACACCATATAAAATAAACAAACATACACAAATTCACAAACTCACACATTTACACATATCATTTTCAATTTGCTAAAATTAAAGATAAAATATTAAAGGTTTTCAGATAAAAAGGAAACATCACTGATATTGTTAGGCTTTGTGTCTCCACCCAAATCTTATCTTGAATTGTAATCCCCAGGTGTTGAGGGAAAGACCTGGTGGGAGGTGACTGGATCATGGGGACAGCTTGCCCTATGCTGTTCTCATGATAGTGAGTTCTCATGAGATCTGATGGTTTTATAAGTGTTTGAAATTTCTTCCTATACTCACTATCTCTCTCACCTGCTTCCATGGAAAACATGCCTGCTTCCCCTTCCACCACTATTATGTTTCCTGAAGCCTCCCAGCTATGTGGAGCTGTGAGCCTATTAAACTTCTTTTCTTTATAAATTACCCAGTCTCAGGTAGTGTCTTTATAGCAGTGTGAGAGCAGACTAATAAAATTACATACAGATGAATAACTTATAGCATTAAACTATTTATAAAACTAAGCAAGCTAGAAAGTATGGGGTGAAATCTGTAAAGTGCAGAAAGAAAAAACTACTGCCAACACAGTAAAAATTTTTTTAATAAATAAATTAGGATATCTCAAAAATCTGTGAGAATTTACTGGCAGAAAGAAGAATTGTTAAAGGAATAAGTTGAAAGGGAAGAAATAAAAATGTCTGCAGATTACATGTTTGTATACATAAGAAAATCTTTAAAACTTTATGAAAAAGCTCCTAGAAGTAGTAAAGTGAGTTTTTTCAAGGGCACATGATACAAAAATCAATATGCACAGGTAAACCATATTTCTAATTAACAGCAATTAAAAATTGGAATTCGGTTTTAAAAAATGCAAAACCATGACAATAATACCGCCCCAAAAAAATTAACTTAGGTTCATATTTTGCAAAACGTGAACAGGCTCTATATGTTGAAAATACAAAACTATGGATGAAAAAATTAAAGAAAATATCAATTCTCAAACAAGTCTGTTTACTACAATCTTAAAATCATGACAGGCTTTTAAAAATAGTTATCAACAAGGAGATATTGAAGTACACATGGAAAGGCCAAATAATTAGAAAAGCCAAAGCTATTTTTAAAAAGGACAAAATTACAAGATTTACAATACCTGAGCTCAGGACTCACTGTGAAACTACAGAAATTAAGGTAATGTGGAACTGACGAAAGTATAGACTTACAAATTAATGGAATAGAGAACTGAGCAATGGGCTTACACAAATATAGTAAAAACAAAAATCTATAGACTATTTTCCTCTATATGGAGGCATGTTATACCTTTGTATTGGTATGTTTCTGTTAATAAGATCAAAACTATCTTTAAAACTGTGGTTCTTATTCATTTGTGGGGTATGAGTCTTGTTGAGAGTGGGAACTATTCTCCTCAGTTATAAGGACAGTATTAATTAATTAAACTCAAATTCCATCACATATTAATGCTATGAACTTGGGAAGGAAACCTCTCTGAATTTCATCTCCTGTAAAATTGAGATAATACTACATAAAAAGATAGTTGTGTTTACTAAATGACATCATACATATAAGGCAATCAACAGTGAATAATATACCAGTAACCCTTTTAAATATTAGCTGGTGGCCTTAGGTTGGGATTTTTAGACATAGACCTTTACTGTGTAATAGACATTCTTGTGCAAGTAATTATTGAGGAAGTGTCCTCAGAGGGAATAAAAACAAGAGAGAGTAGCAGAATAGGGCCAAGGAAGTTATTAAACAAGAATAAGTTATCAAACTCAAATACATCCATTGTGATCCCAAGGGCAGCTCTGAAGCACAAAATGCATGACAGAAGTAGCTTCCTTATAAGAGAATAGTATGGGGGTGTAACTTAGAGGTAGCTTCTGTTTGGCAGACAATAATTCACTAGAGAAAGGGATCAATTTTGAGCCGTCAGCTCTCACAGCAGTTAGAGGCAAGACTACACTTGCTGGTGAGATGACATCTGGGCAGGGCATTGACAGCATCTTCTAACTTATTGTGACTATCTAATTATTCAACCAAGATATTTAAATGTAAACTAAGACTTTTAAGCTAATATAATACAACTAAGCCATATTATGGAACATCTCTCTGCCAACCTCAACTTAAAGATGACATTACCAACATCACATAAGCACAATATTAAGTAGTTGAAATGTAGCAGAAAATGACAGAGAGACAGAATATTTCTGAAATTGGCCTAACTTATAATGCTCTCTATCCACCTTCTACACTCAGTCTTCCAAAAAACTCTTATGGGAAATGTAAAGTGAAATATTTTTGAAAAGTATGTAGTAATTTTGGACTTTTAGTTTAAAAGTGAGAAATAAACTTAGATCTTGTCTAAGCTATTATGTATTTCATGATCTGCATAGAACACTCTCTGGATTTTAACTCAATAAATACTTGTGGAATGGATGAATGATTGAATTCCAGTAGATTTCACCCATACTCTGTCAGAAAAAACAAAAGGTCTTGATAGAACCGGCCACATTACACTTGAAAAATAATATGAGTAAAACAAAGAATCAAAGTAGCATAACAAGCAATATATAAATATTAAGTTTATAAGAAAATACTATCAAAAACAATTTTTTATAATATGTGCTTTTTGGTATTAAAAATACTTGAGAATGCAAATTGGGTTAAACAAAAATGATAAAACAAAAAGGTAAGATGAAAGCATAAATCACATAAATAATAATAACTTAATGCTTCAAAATCCAAAAAAGAGCTAAGTCAATGTAACATAGAATGGAAGAGAATAGTGATGGTTGTAAACTGTATTAATGATGTAGATTACAGGCTTAGAATAATAACAGTGATTGTAACTGGAAGAGGAGCAGACTGAGACTTTAAATAATTCTGAAAGAAAGCCATATGTAAGGAGAATACAGTAACAAATTAATATACACATAATGTTATGTAGAAAGTGCAACAAAAGAACAACAAATAAAACTTAAAGAGGAGACAAAGCAAGATGGCAGAATAGAAAGCTTCACCAGTCCTTGCCCCACATCTTTCTTTCCTCGTTCACACCCACTTCAGACCCTGGAAACCACCATTTCACTCTGTATTTCTATGACTTTGACTTATTGACTCCACTTATTAACTCACACAGTATTTGTCTGTGTCTAACTTATTTCATTAGTATAATATCCTCCAAGTTTATCCATATTATTGCAACTGGCAGAATTCTTTTGAGGTTGAATAATATTTCACTGTCTATGTGTATATATACACACTACATTTTTTATCTATTCACTCTTCAACAATCACTCAGCTTGTTTCCATATCATGGCTATTGTGAATAATGCTGCAATGAACACAGGATTTCATATAACACTTTGATATTCTGGTTTCATTTTCTTTAGCTATATACCCAGAAGTGGGATTGCTGTATCATATGGAAATTCTGTTCAGTTTTATGAGGAAATATCTATACCATTATTCTTAGCATCTGTGCCATTTTCCATTTTCACCAACAGTTTATGAGGATTTCCATTTCTACATACTCTTTTTTATCTCTTGTATTTTTGATAATGGCAATCCTAATAGGTGTGTGGTAATATGTCATTGTAGTTTTGATCTACATTTCCCTGATGATTACTAATTTGAGAAACTTTTCATATACCTGTTGGCCATTTGTATTTCTTCTTTGAAAATCAAATGTCTATTCAGGTACTTTGCCCATTTCTCTATTGGGTTATTTGATTTTTTTGTTTGTTTCGCTTTTGTTTTCATTTTGCTTTTGAGTTTTATGAGTGCCTTTATATATTTCAGATATTAGCCCCTTATCACATATATGTCTTGCAAATAAATTCTCTCACACCAAAGAATGTTTGTTCATTTTGTTGACCGTTATATTTGCTGTCAGAAGCTTTTAAGTTTATTGCAATAACATTTGTCTGTTTTTGCTTTTGTTTTCTGTATTTTTGTGTCATGATTGCTAAGGCCAATATCATTGAAGCTTTTTCCCTATGTTTTCTTCTAGAAATTTTACAATTTTAGTTCTTACTTTTAAGTTTTTAATCCACTTTAAGGTAATTATTGTATATGGTGTAAGATAAGGATCCAGCATCATTTTTTCGAAGGTGGATACCCAGTTTCTCCAGCATCATTTGTCACTCTTGTAAAAGATTAGTTGATGGTATGTGATAGGTTTATTTCCAAACTTTTTATTCTGTTTCATTGGTCTATGTGTCTGTTTTTATGTCAACACCATACTGATTTTTATTACTATAAATGTGCAATGTAGTTTTAAATCAGGGATTTTATGCTTCCAGCTTTGTTCTTATTGAAAAATGCTTTGGCTATCCTGGACTTATTGTCATTCTACATATTTCCTAATTCAAATTAGGACATATTACCTAATTGCTCTGGATAAGACTTCCAGTGAAGTGATAAATAGAGATGGTGAGATTGGGCATTTTGGTTTTATTCCTGATTTTGAAAAAGTTTTCAGCTTTTCTCATTGAATATGACGTTGTCTCTAGGTTTGTCACTTATGACCTTTATTATGTTCAGGTTTATCCTTTCAAAATCTACTATGGTGATAGTTTTTATCATTGAATGTATGTTAAATTTTGAAAATTTTTCTCTATCTATTGAAATGACTACATGAATTTTTCCTTTTATTTCGGTAGTGTGGTATATCAATATACTGATTTGCATATGGTGAATAATCCTATCACAGCAGTAAATTATTATTAATGTGATGTTGGATTTGGTATGTGCTAGTACTGTATTGAGAATTTTTCACCTTTATTTATCAGACTAATTGGCCTCTAATTTTCCTGTCTTGTAGGGTGCTGTTTTTGACTTTGGTATCAAGATAATGCCAGTTTGATAAAATCATTTTGAATGTGTTACTCCCTTTTCAATTTTCTGGAACAGTTTAAGAAGGATTAGCATTAATTTGTCGTTAAATGTTTAGTAGAATTCAGTCATGAAGCCATCTCATCCTGGAGTTTTCTTTGTTGGGAGGGTTTTTTTTAATTATTGCTTCCATCTCATTACTCATTAATTACCTGTTCAGATTTTTTATTGCTTCATAACTCAATCTTTGGAGGCTTTGTGCTGTCAGGAATTTATCAATTTTTGTCTGTGTTATCCTATTTGTTAGCATATTACTGTTCATAACAATCTCTTATAATTCTTTGAATGTCTGTGGCATCAGTTGTAATGTCTCCTCTTTCATTTATGAATTTATTTTAGTTCTTTATATTTTTTTAGGTTAGCCTATCTAAAGATTTTCAATGCTGTTTATCTCTTCTGAAAAAAAAATCTTAATTTGTTGATCTTCTTAGTTACCTTTCTAGCCTCTGTTCCATTTATATTTGCTCTAATCTTTATTATTTTTTTTCCATCTGATAACTTTGAACAGAGTTTGTTCTTTTTCTTGTCTCTTGAGTCATAAAGATAAGATGTTTATTTGATATATTTCTTTTTTCTTAATGTAGGAATTTATTGCTATAAAGTTTCTTCTTAGAATTGTTTCTGTTGCATCATGTTAAGTTTTGATAATTGTATTTTTTTGTGTTACTTCTTTGTTTCTTTTCTCTATCTTTTGTCTTCTTTTACTCATTAGTTGTTTATCAGTGTGTTGTTTACCATATATTTGTGAATGTCCCAGTATTTATCTTGGTTGTTGATTTCTAGTTCCATACATTTGTGGTCAGAAAAGTTACTTGACATGACTTCAAACATCTTACATTGACTTACTTGTGGCTTAACATACAGTTTATCCTGGAGAATTTTCCATTTATACTTGGGAAGAATGGGCAGTCTAGTGCTGTTGAATGGAATTTTCTACATGTATCTGTTAAGTCCATTTGTTCTATAATGTTGTCCAAATCTACCATTTCTTTATTGATTTTCTGACTGAATAATTTATTCATTTTTAAAGTTGGTATTGAAGCACCCCACTATCATTACATTGCTATTTTCCCCTTTCAGTTATGTTAAAATTTATTTTATATTTATTTTGATGTTTCATGGTTAGGTTGTCTATGTCTGTGTGTATGTGTGTGCATCCACATATATACAATTGTTATCTCCTTTTGATGAATTTACCTTTTTATCATTGCATAGTGACCTTCTTCATCTTGTGCCAGGTTTTTCTTAAAAGCCTATGTGTGTATATCCTTCCCATTCTCTTTTTACCAAAATTTGCATGGAATATATTTTTCCATCCCTTATTTATAGGTTACATGTGTCCTTATACATAGAGTGAATCTTTTGCAGGCAGCATATTAGCACATTGTTGGATCTTTTTTTTTAATTCATTCTATTATTGTGTCTTTTGATTGGAAAATGTATTTTCTGTAAAAGTAATTATTGACAGGTAAACATTTATTATTGCCTTTTTATTAATTCTTGACTGTTTTGTCCATTTCATTGTTCTTTGTTCCTCTTTTCCTGTCTTACTTTGTAATTTGTTTACCTTTTGTAGTAGTAAGCTTTAATTATTTTCTTTTTGTCTTTTCTGTATTTACTAAATGTTTTGACTTTGTGATTACCATGAGGGATACATAAAATGTGTTATAGCTAGAACAGTCTATTTTAAGCTGATACTAACTTCAATTGCATACAAAATCTCTAAACTGTTACTCCTCTCATACACGATACATTTTTTACTATTGATATCACTCTTTACATCTTGTTATAGCATGCATACACTAACAAATTATTGTAGCTGTAGTTGTTCTTAATACTTTTGACTTTGAACTTTTGTACAAAGATTGAAGGTAGTTTGTGCACCATCATTACAGTATCAGAGTACTCTGAATTTGGTGATATATTTACCTTTGCCAGTGAGTTTTATACTTTTATATGATTGTATGCTGTTATTTAGTATTGTTTCATTGTAAGCATTACTTGTAAGACAGTAATAGTGGTAGTAAAATTCTCAGCTTTCCTTTGGGAAAGGCTTTATGTCTCATTTCCGAATGACAGATTTGCAAGATATCATATTCTTGATTGAAAGGTTTAATTTAAAAAAATCCTTCAGAGATTTGTATGTATTTTCTCACTCCCTTCTGGCCTGCAAAGTTTCTGCTAAGAAATCTGTTGATAGCTTATGGGTGGATGGGGGAGGAGTCCCTTGTATAATTTGCTTTCTTCTTGCTGCTTTCATAATTCTCTGATATTTTTGCAATTTTGTTATATTTCCTGGGGTAATTTTTTTTGGTTTCATCTTGCTTGTGGACCACTAAGCTTCATGAATATTATTATCCATATTCCCCCAAATATATGAGAGGTTTTCAGCCACTGTTTCCTTCAATAAAATTTCTGCCGTGTTCTCCTATCATTTTCTTTGGAAGCTGTAGTATTTATATTGATTCATTTGATGGTTTCTCATAGGCCCATATGCTTTTCTAAAATGTCTTTTCATTCTTCTTTTCCCTTTTGTTCCTCTAACTGGCTGATTTCAAATGACCTATCCTCGAGTTTACTACTTCTTGCTTTTATATGATTTAGTCTTCTATTGAAACTCTCTATTAAACTTTCATTTCTATCATTGTACACTTCAGATATAAGATTTATGTTTGGTTGTTTTTTACACTTTATATTTCTTAAACTTCTGAATGTATTCAAGCTGATTTCTTTCATTGTCTGTGTTCTTTTGCATGTCATTGGTCTTCTTTAGGGTGATCATTTTGTATTTTCTGTCAGGTAACTTATAAGATCTCAATTTCTTGGGGATCAGTTACTAGAGATTTATTAGTTTCCTTTGATAGTGTTCTGTTTGTCTGATTCTTCATGATATATGTAACTTTGCATTTGTGTCTCTACATTTGAAGAAGCAAACACTGCTTCCAGTCTTTACAAACTGGTTTCAGCAGCCATAGTATTTCTCTTGTTGAATCCTTGGGCTGGTGAAATTTTGTCTGGAATTGCAGTTTAATGGGGTTGGAGCTAGTTCATGTCGGCTCTGCTATATACACTGGGTGAGCCTGGCATTATGGGACCAGGTGAGTATTGATACTACCTGATTCTTAGGTTGATCAGACCTCCTCTGACAAGGGTCTGTTTTAGTGTCTGTAGTTGGTGTTCCTATTAGCAGTTGCACTGACAGATTGCCTCTCGTGTTCCTGTTACCAGTTGCACTGACAGGTTGTCTCCCATAGTGTCCCTGAGAGTACTCATGCTGGGTAACTGAGTGGATCCCTGAGTGGGCAACATTACCCCTGTACCACAGCTGAGAAGGGCTATAACTAAGTTACAGGGCTGCTTTAAGGTTCACAGCATAGGCCAGTATGTCCATGCCTGCCTCTGAGGATATGGATATCCAGGCTTCCTATTGGGTTCCTGTGTGGTCAAGACTGTCCCCAGCATGCAGCTTAGAGGGACTGGGACCAGATCAATATTCTGCTTTAAAGTTTGCAGTCACACCACAGACAAGAGGCCTATTATCTGAGGCATGTGCGAACATGGCACCTTCTAGTTCCATTGACAAATACTGCTATTAGCAATAACAAGGCTTAATAGCCAAGTCCACAGGATGTATTTCCTGTACCATAGTTGGTTATCCTGCCACCCGAGCATGGGTCTGCCTTCTCAAAATGGTCCTCTTCAGTCTTAAGCTCTATTGGGATTTTTGCAACATTATACCCACATCCCCAAATCCCATAAAGGCATTTTTGACTGTGGGTGGCTGCCAAATTATTGTTACCATGGTGGGACCTCAATGGGAGACTTCCATTCTGCCATCTTACTAATACCACTCCCAGATAATTTTTAATCTGAGCAAGCTGATTCTAAGGTTTATACAGTTTATATTCTAGCTTGTGAGGAGAACCAGGAAAATTATTAAAATCAAAGAGTAATTTGGAATCCAGTTCTACCAAATGCTAAATATTTTATAAAGTCATTTCTATGTTGTCAGCTTTCAATAATCTTTAATTTACCATAATACCCCTTAAATTACTACTATACTGCTGAAGCTGCTCTTGTTAAAATCAGTGATAATATCCAAGTCTTTAACACTAATGAATGACTCATTTAGCCTTTATATAGCTTGGCCTCTAAGCATCATTGGACACTGGTGACAATTTCTTCCTACTAGCAAGCCTTTATGCCAGTGTTTTTCATGATCCTATTCTCTTTTTAGTTTTCTCCAGCCTCTCAGGCCTGCATTTCAGGTTCTTTATCTGGTTTCTCTTATTTCCCAAACACTTCAAATCCTGGCATTTTTTAATGCTCTGTCCTAAGCCTCTTTTCTTCTCACTGTGTGCATTATCACTAGGTTGTATGATTTACTCTAAAGGTTTCAATTACTAGCTAAGATTTTAAGTGTGGGCATAAATAAGTAGATTAAAAGGGGAAGGAGAGAGCATTCCAGAAAGAGGAACAAGCATGTGGAGACAGCAAGGCCTGTTTGAGGATATACATTAAGTAAAATAATAGCTCTCACTTATTGAGTACTCAGTATATACTAAGCTCAAATCTAAATGTTTTCAATATATTATATTTCTTACTCCTAAACCATATGAGATAGTTCTCCATTTATAGATGACTAAAATGGGGCACAAAGAAATTACATGATTTGCCTCAAATATGCTGCTAATAAACAGGGAAACCAGAACTCCAAGCTAGGTAGCAAGACTCCCAAACCTGCATTGTAGTTACAATCCTAAGATTTACTGTAGCTTTAGCACTGAATTGAGGAAGAGAGGCTGCCTGGAAGAGAAGCTGGATGGGTGAGGACTACAAAGATCATTACAAATATTTATTCCTGGTATCTCTTTCTCTTCTTCATGGGCCTTTCAGTCTTCTGCTACATTCTGCTAGCTCCTAGTCATTCTGCAATTTGACTTTTTTCTAGGAAGCCCTCCTTCCCCACCTCAGGCTTGATTAACTTTCTACTGCTATACATTTATAAAGCTTTTTATGCCATTTATCTTCCTAGTTAATTTCACTTACCACAGTCAATACAAACGTCATCTATAGAATCTTTCCCTGACCACTTCCCACAGTAGATTACATTTTACTGCAATAAACTTCATCCCACTTAAACCTAGTTTTTCAGTTTCTGTTTTCCACTCAAACCTAATTTTTTTGAGGCATGGACATAGTATGGTTCATCCACCATGGTATCACTAACACCTAGAACAAGACATAGAGCAGACATTCATTATTTCTTAAATGATTTAACTAAAATGTCACTAGTAAAACAACATGGCTGCTACCATGGCCATGGCTACTCACTATCAGGAGAACAGCAAAGAAAAGGCCCACCCTCATGATTCAATTACCTCCCACCAGTACTATTAGTGAGCACTTAATTTGTGCCAAGTACTAACTAGATTATTTTTATACAATACTATTAACCTCTCTAGCCACCCAATGAGGTGGACTTATGATTTTTATTTTAATGGAGAGTGAAATGAAACCCAAGAAAGTAAATAATTGCCTATAATAATAATAGTTTATAGTCATGTAGTGCTTATTTGCTATTCCCAAAGTAGGTGTAATTTTTATTTACCTATGACAAAGAAATTTGTATTGTAGTATAGATGGAAGCACTGAGGTTCAGAAGCAAGGCACCTGTATAGTGTCATGTATTTGTGATTGCATGTGTAAGAACAAACAAGTCAACCCAGGGCTTCCTGATCCTGAAACCTGGATTCTTTCCACTATATCACTGTTGTTATTCTTCCATCACTGAAGGATATATAATAAGCTACTTAATGCTGATAAAGAGTATTTATTGGCATATCTAGGTCTTTTATAATTTTCTCTTTTTTTCCTCCAAACAAGACACAATAAATTAATTTGGTAAAAAGTATTTAAAAATATGGATGTATCTGGTAAAAGTAACAAAATAGGTCTTGCTTTATTTTATTTTTAAAGAAGAGACTTGGTAACCATTTGAGCAGGAGACTAGTTTTTAACTGGGCACCTGAAATTTGGAATTTGGCATATTATGTATAATTCCAGGTCTCCCAACCGGTTCTTATTTATTTATCTATTTATTATACAACAGAGTATCACTCTGTCACTCAGGCTGGAGTGCAGTGACATAATCACAGCTTACTGTGACCTCAAATTCCTAGGCTGAAACAGTCCTCCTACCCCAGCTTTTGAGTAGCTGGGACTACAGGAGCACACTACCATTCCTGGCTAAGGTTTTTAAATTGTTTTTTTTTTATTTTTGGAGACAAAATCTTGCTATGTTGCCTAGGCTGATCTCAAACTACTAGTCTCCAGTAATTTTACTCCTAGGCCTCTAAAAGCACTGGGATTAGAGGTGTGAGCCAATGTACCTGGCCCCAGCTCACCTTAATAATGATATTTAGAAGGAATCATTTATTTGCCATATGTACTGTCCAGCTACATCATTTTTTAATGAAATCTTATTGTAGAAAATAGTATAGTAAAGGGGACTATCACAGATTGTAGATGAGTGTGTTGCTCCTTATATATCTATCAAAAATATTGATGAAAATATGTTATAGTTAAAAAGTTTTTAATCACATCTCTCACTGATGATTACCTAATTATAATCCCCAAAGTCTTGCAAATTTTAATTTAGCTTTATGCATTTTTAAAATGACAGTTGAAAGAAATTATCTGGTTAGAATACTAATAATATCAACTGTCTTAAATAAAATCAAAATGAACAAAGTGTTTTGTATTTTAGTATGTTGCTAATGGGTGACAGAAAATTTAGTATGTTGTTAATGAGTGACAGAAAATTATGTGTTGATGATTTATCTTCAAACTCATTTATAGGAAAATGCTTTTTCTTTAAGTCAGGGATGACAAAAATAAAGTTGCCAATTAGTAGGTACCCCACTTAAACTGGTTAGGATCAATATGTGTGTGTCAAATTGTGTAGAAGGGAAAATAAAGAATGATTAAGATAAAAACAGTTATTGCCTGGGAAAAGAGATAAGCATTATGCATTTTCTTACCTATTATATTAGTCATACATAAGATCAAGGTGTTATAGTTCAATATAACTGGAAAGCTATGGGATGTGCTCATAATGTTTCAACAGTTAGGAAAATAATGGTGTTTAGCCCCTTGAATAAGCTGTTCACATCTTTCCTCCAGTTAGACCTTAGGTAACTATATTGGTGTTGGTATGTTGTAACATGTTTCACCTACAGTATATGTCTTCAAAAAAAAATGTAGAAGCCATCTTATTGACAGAACTATCTCACAACCAGCAGAGTGAATTGGTTGATTTTGTTTTTCCAATACATTCTATAGATTTGTGTTACTTCCTTCACATACTCAATTCAATGGTAGATTATTAAATAGGAAAATAATTGTAGATGAGCAAAAAGGCTTTCATGGAGAATATAGCAGCAGATAAATGGCCAAATGGCTGGATTTGGAACAATGATTCATCAAACATAATTAGTGAAATCTCACTAAGCACTATGTAAGGTAAAGATAGGCATGATTAACAGGAGGCAAGTCATGACCTTTATGAACAGGGCTACCAAACCAAAGAGGGAAAAGACTGAGGAAAAAAAGTAAGAGTCAGATAAAAGTGAGGAATGTGGAAATGGACACTATAGGAATATCCATGAAACGGCTGGGTGGGGTGGCTCACACCTGTAATCCTAGCACTTTGGGAGGCAGAGGTGGGTGGATCACCTGAAGTCAGAAGTTTCAGACCAACCTGGCCAATATGGCAAAATCTTGTCTCTACTAAAACTACAAACATTAGCACAGTGTGGTGGTGGGCACCTATAATCCTAGCTACTCAGGAAGCTGAGGCAGGGAAATCGCTTGAACACAGAAGAAGGAGGTTGCAGTGAGCCAAGGTGGCACCACTGTACTCCAGCCTGGGTAAAAGAGTGGAACTCTATCTCAAAAAACAAACAAACAAAAAAAGAATGTCCATGAAACTAAAACTAATAGCAGATTAAACCACATAGCAGGAAGTTAAGAATAACATTGACACCATAAAAAAATCAAATGACTGTTATAAGAAGCCTTTTCCAAAATGCAAAAAAGTATGGAAAATATAAAAATAATGACTGAGAATGTGGTAATTATTTAAAATATAGAATGGCAATACAAGCAACAAGTTATAGGTGCTCTTAAGTAGGAAAACTTAGCAGTTCTAAAATAATTAATTACTAAAAGTAAAATTAAGTAAGGTTATCTAAATCTAATAAGAGAAATAAATATGTAACATTGAAGCCCTTCTTGTTTTCCCTGTAAATTTAATGCAAAGAATTCTACAGGTAGGCACACCGACCAACATTTGAATAATTGTATTCTTAAAATCCTATAACTATCAACTAATGAATTAAAGAAAGTTACTTCAAATTGCCTTCAAATTTCCCTCAGCAACATTGACTATCAGAGAACACTGTAATAATAACACTGTAAAAATAAAAATTTGAGGGCAAATTTTTCCTACTGCCACCTACAACCAAGTTGTCATTTATCTGAAAGGTGAAATCTTCAGCTTCAGGACCTTTGCATTACTGTTTCTTGTCTTCCCCAAATTGCTTTGTGATTTGTTCTTTCAATTCATAATAGTATCTGTCCAAATCTTCCCTTCTCAGAAATGTCTACTCTATTGAAATTGACCATCATTCTGTGCTTCTCTAGATTTTTTTTATAGCTATCATCACTACTTATTACGTGATATTTATTTTCCACAGTTTCTACTGAAATATAAATTCCACACATGGACACAGGGAGGGGAGCACTACACACTGGGGTCTATTGGGGGGGATAGGGGAGGGACAGTGTGGGGGGAGCTGGGGAGGGATAACATGGGGAGAAATGCCAGATGTGGGTGAAGAGGAGGAAGGCAGCAAATCACACTGCCACGTGTGTACCTAGGCAACTATCTTGCATGTTCTGCAAGAACATGCAAATTACTCTAAAAGTTAATCAAATTACAGTTTGTCAAATTACTCTAAAAGTTAACCAAAACCTAAAATGCAAAAAAAAAAGATTAGTAGTTTCATAGATAATTGTACTTTTCTTGCATTCATAATGCCTAACATAGTCACAGACACATGATAACTGTTTAATGCATAGTTATTTGATGAATGACAATTTATGAATCCCCTCATAATCTGTCATTTGGATTAATAACGGGTCTTCTTGATCCCAATCCACAATATCATCCACCCTCCTAATCCATTTTCTACACAGAAACTAGGCTGAAGTTTTAAAATTATAAGTGAAATTATGTCACTGTATTTAAATCCCTTCAATAGTGGCCAATAACATTCTTTTTATAATATCTCAATTTATTGTGTTCTAAAACTTCTTATATATTCTGTGTTTTGGTTGTTTCTTCGACCTCTTTTTATGTCATTGCAAAACTTGAGTGGAGACAGGTAAATGCTGATAATAGCTTGCTCTTGAATTTAACTCAATTATATAAGGATATAAAGCTGCTCTAAATTGATTTATAAAGTTAACATAATCCAAATTAAAAGCCAGTCAGGTTTCATTCCAAGAAGCCAGAAGTGTGACCCATTATGTTAAATATATTTAATACCACAGAAAACGATTTTTCAAAAGCACCTTCTCACCCTGGAATTACTGCTTTAGGGATATTCCCCACTTCTTTTATAACCCAAACTTGCTACTAAGTCATATTCATTAAATCAAAAGATCATTGCATGAGCCTTTCAGTATCTTCTCACTAACATTCTAAGTTTCCGTATGTTATATGATTATAGTTTGGTTCTAAGTATGCACCCTCATTTTGATCTCCCTTTCACTCTATTTGGCATATATATTTCATAGTTTATATTGAAGGCTTGTAGTCATTTCTTTGTTTCTAAAAATATAGTTTTCTTCTCTATTTTCATTTATTTTTCAAAGTTTGTCAAATTACTCTAAAAGTTAACCAAAAGTTGATTAGTTTACCTTATAAAATAAAAAAAAGAATATGGTTACAAAATATGAATTTTAAAAGTATAAACAACACAAGAAGAGGCTATTAAATGATTAAATTACAACAACATGTTTGTAATTAAAATGCTAGTTATTTCAACAAAACTGAAAATCTCAGAAAATAACCACAGCATATATGCCAATTGGTAACACGATAATGGTTGCAATGTCTAATCCATGAGAGAAAGATTGGTGAATAAATTACAATAGAACTAAACCAAAACTAAATTTCAACAGGATTAGAGTTTTTATATATAAAATGAAATTGTAAAATTATAAATACATAGTTGTATATCTTTCTCATTTAAAGACCTTAAAGAACATCCATATAATTAAATACTTTGGAAACTTCTTCTTATGTAAATATAGATATAAAGAGCAAAACAGATATTACAAAGATTAAAACTCATCATTTATAAAGACATATACATCTTTAAGAAAATCTCTAAAATGTAAATAGAAAATGAACAAAGAATAGCAACAACCAATTCACATAAAATTAAATGCAAATGATTTATTTTTAAATACCGAAATTCAGTAGTAATCAAGAAGATGCAAATTAAATCAATATATAAATTTCCTTTTCAAACTAGAAAGCTAAATATATTACTGGAATTACAGCTAAAACTGCATTCTCATATCACACAAATGGTTGTTTCAGTCTGCTCAGGCAGCCAAAAAAAAAAAAAATGCTGCAGACTAGGTAGCTTAAACAACAAAAATATATTTTCTTACAGATCTGGAGCCCAGAAAGCTGAGATCAAGGTGCCAACAGGTTATGCCTCTTGTCTGCCTTCTGCCTAGCTTGCCAATGACCATTTCTCCTTGTGTACTCACATGGCCTTTTCTCTGTTACATGCATTCCTGGTATTTTCTCCTGTTATTATAAGTATACCAGTCCTATGAGATTAGGGTCCCACTCTTGTAACCTGATGTGATTTTAATTATTTCCCTAATGATCCTATCTTCAAATGTAGCCATGTAAGGGGTTAAGGCTTCAATGTATAGATTTTGTGGGCACACGTTTTAGTACAAAACACAGTAGTTTAAGTTTTTCAAAATTTTACAAATAATAATTTGCCATATATCTATAGATCACTTATTATTTTATAGGAATCAATAAGAAAGATGTATTCAAATACACATTCAAAGATTTTGATAGAATGATGTTTACCCAGAGAAATATTTGTATTATTGCTCAAAAGTGAAAATACTTAACTTAACTAGGCCACAATAAGAATCAAGTTAAATTAATGGTACTTGTAATCACGTTTCAAAGTATATTTAATAATGTAAAGTATAAACTTAGTGCAAAGTTCATTACATAAAACATTACTGTTCATCCTCTATGAAATATTAATGCTAATGGGAAATATATATATATATATATATATATATATATATATATATATCTAATGTGTATATAACTTCATTTCAGTGTAGTATCCTCCAATGTCATATAGATATATAATTGTATATTATGTATGATGTTATATATATTTATACATATAAATATCTAAAAACACTATACTAAAATTAAGAAAAGTTTTAGTTTCGAGTAGATAATCTGTTTTCTATATTATTCTTTAACAATATTTAGTTTATGGAGTATTTTCTATACAGATAATATATAACACACAAAATCAAAAAAGAAATATTTCATATGTTCTTGGTGAACACTCAGCTCTTTTCCTACTTATCATCTCAAGAATGTTTCAATGGAAATGTCAGGCGTCCATATCAAACCATGCCAAGCCTTCTGATAATTTCTTTTAAAAATTCATTTTATAGGGTCATTCTTGATATTTAGTCATTTCATTATTTTTTCTAGTCATTTACGTATCCTCCCAAGGAAATACTAAAATTTAAGAAACATTCAATTTTATATCAATGATTCTTCAAAACTTTTTCTAGCAGTAACTATTTTAATGATTTTATCAAAAAATGATCTGTCAGTATGAGAATTGGAGACATTCTAATACTCAGCATCCTGTGCACTACTGGAGGATAGAGAAATATATAATACATATTCTCAAAAACATTTGGTAAAGAAAACAGCCACATTCACAAATACCTATAATATATCATTGAAATAAAAATTGCCATTGAACTCCAGAATTTGTTATTTTTAGACATATTTCTAAGTATAGAATTTGTTGCCATAGTAACTTGTAACAGCTATGAATAATCTGGTCCTAATCTGAAACACTAAGCAGAATTCAATGGCTCAGTTCAATTACTTCTTTGTCTTGAAAGATTTGAATTATATATTGAGAGAGAAATACCCTGAGCCCTGTATACTAAAAGTTCAATAGCATCAAAACTGTAAATGCTTAGCAACAAGTTTACTATGAAGATGAAAGACTTGTATACTGGCAACTATAAAACATTCATGGAAAAATATAAAAGCCAACACAGATATATGAAAAGACATCCTGGTTTATGTATCTGAGCAATTAATATTGTTAAAATGTTCAGATTACCCAAAGCAATCTGCATATTCAATGAAATACTTGTCAAAATCCTAATAACATTTTTTACAAAAATAGTATAAAAACAATTGTAAAATTCATATGGAAGCACTAAAGGCTACAAATAGCCAATGCAATTTTGAACAACAACAAATCTGTAAGCATAACATCTTCTGATTTCAACTTATATCACTAAGCTACAATAACAAAAGCAATATGGTACTGACATAATACCAGACATATAGCCTAATGGAACAAATTATAGAATCCAGAAATAAAGCCATACAATTGATCTTTGAGAAGGTGTCAAGAAAAAACAATGAGCAGTGGATAGTATCTTCAACAAATGGTCCTGGGAAAACTGGACATCTGAAAGCAAAAGAATTAAGTTAAGAACAATCAATGCACTGTATTCAGGAGCCCCATTTCACATGCAAAGACACACAGAGGATCAATATAAAGGGATGGAGGAATCTTTACCAAACAAATGGAAAGCAAAGAAACAGGGGTTGGAATCCTAGCCTCTGATAAAACAGACTTTAAACCAACAAAGATCAAAAGAGACAAAGAAAGGTATTACATAATGGTAAAGGGATCAATGCAACAAGAAGAGCTATCCAAAATATGTATGCATGCAATCAGGAGCACCTAAATTTATAAAGTAAGTTATTAGAGACCTACAGAGAGACTTAGACTCCCACAGAATAATAGTGGGAGACTTTCACAACCCACTGTCAATATTAGACAGATCAATGAGACAGAAAATTAACAAGAATATCCACATCCAGGACTTGAACTAAGCTCTGGAACAAGCAGACCTAATAGTCATCTACAGAACACTCCACCCCAAAGCCAAAGAATGTACATTCTTCTCAGCACTGCAAAGTAAAACACTCCTCAGCAAATGCAAATAAATGGAAATTATAAGAAACAGTATCTTAGACCACAGCACAATCAAATTAGAACTCAGGATTAAGAAACCCACTCAAAACCACACAACTACATGGAAACTAAACAACCTACTCATGAATGAACTCCCATTTGCAATTCCTACAAAGAGAATAAAATGCCTAGGAATGCAACTAACAAGGAATGTGAAGGACCTCTTTTAGGAGAAGTACAAACTACTGCTCAAGGAAATAAGAGAGGACACAAACAAATGGAAAATCATTCCATGCTCATGGATAAGAAGAATCAACATCGTGAAAATGGCCATACTGCCCAAAGTAATTTATTGATTCAATGCTATCCCCTTCAAGATACCATTGACTTTTTTCACAGAATTGAAAAAAACTACTTAATTTAATATGGAACCAAAACAGAACCCACATAGCCAAAGCAATCCTAAGCAATAAGAACAAAGTTGGAGGCATCACACTACCTGATTTCAAACTATACTATGGGCTACAGTAACAAAAACAGCATGATACTGGTAGCAAAACAGATATATAGACCAATGGAACAGAACAGAACCTCAGAAATAATACCACACACCTACAACAATCTGATCTTCGACAAACCTGACAAAAGCAATGGGGAAAGGATCCCCTATTTAATAAATGGTGTTAGGAAAACTGGGTAGCCATATTCAGAAGCTGAAATTGTACCCATAAACTAACTCAAGATGGATTAAAAACTTGAATATAAGACCTAAAACCATAAAAACCCTAGAAGAAAACCTAAGCAATACCATTCAGGACATAGGCATGGGCAAAGACTTCATGAGTAAAACACCAAAAGCAATGGCAACAAAAGCCAAAATTGACAAATAGGATCTCACTAAACTAAAGAGCTTCTGCACAGCAAAAGAAACTATCATTAGAATGAACAGGCAACGTACAGAATGGGAGAAAATTTTTTCAATCTATCCATCTAACAAAGGGCTAATATCCAGAATCTACAAACAACTTAAACAAATTTAGAAGGAAAAAAAATAAATGTCATCAAAAAGTGGGTGAAGGATATGAATAGACACTTCTCAAAAGAAGACATTTATGCAGCCAATATGAAAAAAAAAGCTCATCATCACTGGTCTTTAGACAAAGGCAAATCAAAACCACAATGGAATACCATCTCAGACCAGTTAAAATGACAATCATTAAAAAGTCAGGAAACAACCGATGTGGGAAAGGAGGTGGAGAATTAGGAATGCTTTTACATTGTTGATGGGAATATAAATTAGTTCAACTATTGTGAAAGGCAGTGTGGTGATTCCTCATGGATCTAGAACTAGAAAGACCATTTGACCCAGCAATCCCATTACTGGGTATATACCCAAAGGAGTATAAGTCATTCTACTATAAAGACACATGCACATGTAAGCTTATTGTGGCACTGTTCACAATAACACAGACTTGGAACCAATATAAATGCTCATCAATGATAGACTGGATAGAGAAAATATCCAGAGAAAATGTGTCACATATACACCATGGAATACTATGCATTCATAAAAAAGAATGAGTTTATGTCCTTTGCTAGGACATGGATGAAACTGGAAACCATCATTCTTACAAACCAACACAGGAACAGAAAACCAAATGCTGCATGTTCTCACTCATAAGTAGGAGCTGAATAGTGAGAACACATGGATGCAGGGAGGGGAAAATCACATCACAGGACCTGTTGGGGGTTGGGGAGCTAGGGGAGGGATAGCATTAGGAGAAATATCTAATGTAGATGACAAGTTGATGGGTACAACAAACCACAATGGCACATGTATAGCTATGTAACAAACCTGCACATTCTGTACATGTACTCCAGAACTTAAAGTATAATAATAATAATAATAAAGAAGAATTAAACTTGAACCTTTTCTTTTCCTCCCTCCCTCCCTCTCTTCCTTCCTTTTCTCTCTCTTTCTCTCTCCTTTCTTTCTTTTCTTTCTTTCCCTCCCTCCCTCCCTCCCTCCCTCCCTCCCTCCCTCCCTCCCTCCCTCCCTTCCTTCCTTCCTTCCCTCTCTTTCTTTCTTCTCTTTCTTTCTTGACAGGGTCTCACTTTGTTACCCAGGTAGGAGTGCATTGGCATGACTATGGCTCACTTCAGCAGCCTCAACTTCCTGGCCTCAATCTAACCTCCCACTTCAGTTTTCACAGTAGCTTGGGACTACATAGGTGTACCACCACACCTGAATAACTTTTGCATTTTCTTTGTATAAACAGGGTTTTGCCATGTTGCCCAGACTGGTCCCAAGCTCCTGAGCCCAGGTGATTCACCAACCTCAGTCTCCCAAAGTGCTGTGATTACAGGCATAAACCACCATTCTGGCCTGGACCTATTTCTTACTCTTTATACAAATGTCAACTCAAAATATTACTAATATCACTGGTCATCAAGAAAATGTAAATCAAAATTACAATGATATCTCAGTTGATACTGTTTAGAATGCATATTATTAAAACAAACAAACAAACAAAAGTTAGGCTTAAAATGGCTAAATCGAAGCATGCTGTCTTGACTCCCTGCCTCAGAAAACCAAAAGCCTCAGAAAACCAAAACAGCACTGAGATTTTCATCAGCAAAATCCCATAGCTCAAATGTGAGTATAATACACACTCTGGGGCTACAGAGAAGTTAAAACACTCTCCAGGCTGGGCACAGTGGCTCGTGCTTGAAATCCCAGCACTTTGGGAGGCCGAGGCAAGTGAATAATGAGGTCAAGATATTGAGACCATCCTGGCCAACATGGTGAAACCCCATCTCTACTAAAAGTACAGAACTTAGCTGAGTGTGGTGGTGTATGCCTATAGTCCCAGATACTCAGGAAGCTGAGGCAAGAGAACTGCTTGAACCTGGGAGTTAGAACTTGCAGTGAGCTCAGACTTTCATACTTATAACACTCCTCCCCCATTCTGCCTAGCAATAATCACGTGGAAAGTCTTCCTCTAACTCAGTTTCTACACTGGAAAAAGTAATGTTGAAGTGGTGAAACAGCTTTCCCACCATCTTTGGCTTCCAAGAAGGACACTGTCCTTACCTTACCCCCAAGAGAAGCATCATGACTGCCTGAAAGGAGAAATATCCTGAGGACAGGCAGAGACAAAGTGGGGAGGTGAGTCTACCATTCCCAGTCCTGAGAGCTGTGCTCTGTAACTTGACCAAAGGAGATGACAAATTACTTTGGCTTGTCAGCAGCACCATACTTAGGAAGTAAACTCCATATTTCTCTTGGGCAAGAGCCCCTACATAGCCTTGACACACTGCCAGAATAATCCTTTGGGACCTCTACCATTCTGGACAAGTAATGCTCAGATCTTTTACTATAGCCAAGATGAACCAAGGCTTATGGTGTCACCTAGAGACAAAATAGAAGTAGCAGTCTAGTAGTAAAAATGTGCTAAGCAAATATATCAAATAAAAACAAAATAAGCTGTAGGAGAAAACTGGAATAAATAACTTATCCTTCAATGCAAAAACATACACATACCCACAAGAAATAACCATGAAATCCCCAAAAGGATGAAAGGAAAAAAAATCATGACAGGCTCTAAAGAGATGGTGATTTGAGAGTTCTCTGGCCAAGAATTTTAAATAGCAGTATTAAGAAAATTTAGTGATCTCCATGATAACACAGGAAAACAATTTGGAAATTTATTAGATAAATTTAACAAAGAGATTGAAATAATAAAATATTAAACAGAAACCTTAGAACTAAGGAGAACATTTACTGAACTAAAGAACTCATTAGATGCTCTCAAAAATGTAGTTGATCAAGCATGGGACTCATGAGCTTGAAGACTATGTATTTGAAAATACACAGAGAAGAAAATCGAAAAAAGAATGAAGAATATCTAAATACATATAGCATTACCTTAAAAGACAAAAATCTGAGAGTTATTGATATGCAAGAGAGAAATAATTAAGGGAAAAGTAGGGGGCAAAAAGTTTATTCAATGAAATAGTAATTTGAAACTTAAGAAAGATATAAATATCCAGATACAGGAAGATCTGAGAACACCAAATAGATTCAATGCAAATAAGACTACCTCTAGCCATATATTAATATTATTCAGACTCTCAGATGTCAAGGATAAAGAGAGGATCCTAAAAGCAGCAGGAGAATAGATGCAAATAACATATAAGGAAGCTCCAATTTTTCTGCAACAGACTTTTTAACAAAAACCACACCAGCCAGGAAGGAATGTGATGACATTTTCAAAGTGCTGAAAGACAACAAAGGCTACCATCCAAGAATACTGTATCCAGCAAAGTTATTTTTGAGTATGAAGGAGAGATTGTCTTTCTGAGAAAACAAAAGCTGAGAGTATTCACCACCACCAGATATATCGTACAAGAAATGTTAAAAGTCATTATTCAATCTTTTTTTAATTTTTTTTAAAATTTTTTATTGGATTTTAGGTTTTAGGGTACATGAGCGGAGCATGCAAGACAGTTGCATAGGTACACACATGGCAGTGTGCTTTGCTTTCCTTTTCCCCTTCACCCACGTTTGGCATTTCTCCCCAGGCTATCCCTCCCCACCTACCCCTCCCACTGGCCCTCCCTTTTTCCCCCCAATAGACCCCAGTGTTTAGTACTCCCCTTTCTGTGTCCATGTGTTCTCATTTTTCATCACCCGCCTATGAGTGAGAATATGCGGTGTTTCAATTTCTGTTCTTGTGTCAGTTTGCTGAGGATGATGTTCTCCAGATTCATCCATGTCCCTACAAATGACACAAACTCATCATTATTCAATCTTTAAGAAAAAAAGCACAAACCTAATATGTGATAAAAATTTTTCTGTTTTTCATTTGCTTGGTAGATTTTCTTTTTCCTTCCTTCCTTCCTTCCTTCCTTCCTTCCTTCCTTCCTTCCTTCCTTCCTTCCTTCCTTCCCTCCTTCCCTCCCTCCCTCCCTCCCTCTCTTTCTTTCTTTCTTTCTTTCTTTCTTTCTTTCTTTCTTTCTTTCTTTCTTTCTTTCTTTTCTTTTCTTTTCTTCTCTCTCTCTCTCTCTCTCTCTCTCTCTCTCTCTCTCTCTCTCTCTCTTTCTTTCTTTTCCTTCTTTCTTGTTTTTCTTTCTTTTGATAGAATTTTGCTCTTTTTGCCCAGTCTGGAATGTGATGGTGCAATCTTGGCTCACTGCAACCTCTGCCTCCTGGGTTCAGGTGATTCTCCTGCCTCAGCCTCCTGAGTAGCTGAGATTACAGTCATTCACCACCACACTCAGCTAATTTTTTTTTTTTAGTTTTAGTAGAGACAGGTTTTCTCCATGTTGGTCAGGCTTGTCTCAAATTCCCAACTTCAGGTGATCCACCCACCTCAGCCTCCCAAAGTGCTGGGATTACAGACATGAGCCACTGCACTAGTTGCTTGGTAGATTTTCTTTCATCCCTTTATTTTGAGTCTATGCATGTCACTGCATTTGAGATGGCTCTCTTGAAGACAGCATACCAATGGTTCTTGGTTCTTTATCCAGAATGACACTCTGTGTCTTTTAGTTGTGACATTTAGGCTGTTTACACTCAAGGGTAGTATTGAAATGTGTGGATTTGATCCTGTCATAATGTTAGCTGGTTATTTTGCAGACTTGTTTATGTGGTTGCTTTATAGTGTTATGGGTCTCTGTACTTCAGTGTGTTTTTATAGTGGTGAGTAACAGTCTTTTCCATATTTAGTGTTCCCTTCAGGAGCTCTTATAAGGCAGGTCTGGTGGTAATGAAACCCCTCAGCACTTGCTTATCTGAAAAGGATCTTATTTCCCCTTCACTTATGAATCTTAGTTTGGCTGAATATGAAATTCTGTATTGGAATTTCTTTTCTTTAATAATGTTGAATATTGGCCCCCAATTCCTTGTGGCTTATAAGGTTTCCACTGAGAGGTTCCCTGTTAGTATAATGGCCTTCCCTTTGTAGGTTACCTGTCCTTTATCTCTAGCTGCCTTTAATATTCTTTCTTTCATTTTGACCTTGAAAAATTTGATGATTATGTGTCTTCCTGGGGATGATCTTCTCATGGAGTATATTACTGGAATTCTCTGCATTTGCTGAATTTGAATGTTGGCCTATCTAGCTAGGTTGGGGAAATTCTCATGGATGATATCCTAAAACATATTTTCCAAATTGGTTTCATTCTTCTCATCTCTTTCAGGACACCAGCCAGTCATATAATGGGTCTCTTTACATAATCCAATATGTCTCAGAAGTTTTATTCATTCTTTTTGTCTCTATTCTTGTCTTCCCATCTTGTTTCAGAAAGATAGTCTTCAAACCCTGAGATTCTTTCCTCCACTTGGTCCATTATTCTATTAATACTTGTGATTGCATTATGAATTTCTTGTAGTGAGTTTTTCAGCTCTATCAGGTGAGTTATATTCTTCTCTATACTGGCTATTTTATCTGTCAGTCAGCTCCTGCAATGTTTTATCATGATTTTTAGCTTCCTTGCATTGTCTTACAACATACTCCTTTGCCTCAGTGGAGTTCATGTCTATTCATATTCTGGATTTTTCTTCCGTCCTTTCGATCATCTCAGCTTCAGCCCAGTTCCAAATCCTTGCTGGAGAGTTGATGAGGTTATTTGGAGGAAAGAGGGCACTTTGACCTTTTGAGTTTTCAGCATTTTTGTGCTTATTCTTTCTCATCTTTGTGGGCTTGTCTACCTTCAATCTTTGAGGTTGCTGACCTTTGGATGGTATGAAACCCACTGGTAAAGTTAAGTTAATAGGCAAACCAAGAGTATTATATTACTGTAATTGGGCTGTTCAATTCATTCATAACCCTAGTATGAAACACAAAACATAAATCACCCAAAACAATAATAGCTACAGTAGTCTTCTAAGAGATAATTAACATAAAAATATGTAAACAAAGGCAATTAAATAAGAATATAGGGGAGATAGAGTTAAGATATATAATTTTAGTGTTTTTTCCCTTTGTTTGTTTTGTCATATGTTTTTTTTTATCTTTTTAAAATAGTAGCATTTATAGAATATTTCACCCAAGTGCTGAAGAATACACATTATTTTCCTCAGCACATGAAACATTCTTCAGAATAGATAAGATCTTAGGCCAAGAAACAAGTCCAAGCAAATTCAAAAAAATAATAAAAATCTTATCAAGTATCTTTTCTGATCACAATGAAATAAAGCTAGAAATCAATAACAAGAGGAACCTCTGAAAACACATAAAGACATAGAAGTTAAACAACATGCTTCTGAAAGAACAAATTGGTCAAAGAAGAAATTAAGAAGGAAATTTAAAAATTTCTCGAAACAAAAGTAGAAACATAACCAACCAAAATCTGTGGATATTGCAATAGGAGATAAACACCTATATCAGAAACATAGAAAGACTTCAAACAAATAACCTAGTGATGTACCTGAAGAATCTAAAAAGCAAAAACAAACCAATTCCCAAATTATTAGAAGAAAATAAATAATAAAGTTAGAAATAAATGAAAAGAGACTAAAAACAAATACAGAAGATAAACAAAACAAAAAATTGGTTTCTGAAAAGATACATAAAACTGACAAAACTTTTGGTAGACTAAGAAAAATACAAGACCCAAATTAATAAAATTGGAAATGAAAAACGAGACCTAGCAATTGAGACCTCAAAAATACAAAGAATCATGGAGACTTTTATAGACAACTATATGCCAACAAATTAGAAAACCTAGAAAAAATGAATAAATTCTTGGACAAATAAAACCTACTAAACTAAAAACATGAAGAAATATAATGCCTCAACAAACCAATAGTGAGTAATGGGCTGGAAGCAATAATAAAAGGTTTGCCATCAATAAAAGCCCAGGACCTTATGGATTCACTACTAGATTGTACCAACCATTTATAGAAAAACCAATCATACTCAAACTCTTAAAAAAAATTGAAGAGGAGAGAATATTGCCGAAGTCATTCTACCAGGCCAGCATTACCCTTATACCAAAATCAGACAAGGACATAACAAAAAAAGAAAAGTGCAAAAGTGCAGGACAATATCTCTGATGAATACTGACGCAAAAATCTTCAAGGAAATACCAGTAAACCAAATTCAATAGCCCATTAAAAGGATCATATTGCATGATTATCCTTCTAATGTTCTCATGTGCTATGATCAAGTGGGATTTAAAGTGTTACAACATTTCAGAAACATAGAAAGACTTCAAATATATAACCTTCAAATAAATAAAATGTTGTAACACTTTAAATGTTGGGATGTTTGTGCATCCCAAAGTGTTACAACACTCTGGGATGTAAAGTGTTACAACAATTGCAGATCAATGAGTGTAATACATCACATTAACAAAATCAAGAACAAAAACCATATGATTATTTTAATAAATGCCAAAAAAGCATTTGATAACATTCAATATCACTTTGTGATAAAAACTCTCATTAAAATGGATAGAGAATAAACATGCCTCAAAATGATAAAGATCATATATAAAAAACCCATAGCTGATCTGATACAGAATAGGAAAAAATGAAGGCCTTTCTCTAAAGACTACAACATGATAAAGTTTCCCAATTTTACCACTTTTATTTTACATAATATTGGTATCCCTGGCCAAAGCAATTGAGTAAGAGAAAGAAATAAAGGGCAATCATATTGGAAAGGAAGAAGTCAAATTAGCCTTATTTGCAGAAAACATGACTAGACTTAAAAAAAAAAACCTAAAGAGTCAATAAAAAAATGTTATAACAAATGAAATTAGTAAAGATTCAGGATACAAAATAAATATACACAAATCAGTAGTGTTTATATATGACAACAGCAAAAAAATCTGAAAAAGAAATCAAACCATTTGATTTATAGTAGTTAAAAAAGTATGAGATACTTAGGAATCAATCTAACCAAATAAATAAAAGATCTATACAATAAAAACTGTAAAATTCTGATGTAAGAAATTGGAGAGAACACAAAAAATGAAAAAAAGATTTTATAACCATGGATTAGATGAATTAATATTGTTAAAATGCCAGTACTACTCAAAGCAATTTATGGATCCAATGAATTCCCTATCAAAATACCAATGACATTCTTTGCAGAAATAAAAACATTCTAAAATTTATATGGAACCACAAAATATCTGAATTACCAAAGCAAACCTGAGCAAAAAGAACAAAGCTGAAGCCATCACATTACCTGATATCTAAATTTATTACAAAGCTATAGAGAACAAAACAGTATTGATACTGGCATAAATACAGACATATAGACCAGGGGAAAAGAATAGAGAACTCAGATATAAATCTATGCACTTACAGCCAATTCTTCTTTAACAAAGGCACCAGAACATGCAATGTGGAAAGGACAGTCTTTTCAACAAATACTGCTGGAAAATCCAGATAACTATATGCAGAAGGATAAAGTCAGACTTCTATCTCTTACCATACACAAAAATAAAATAAAATAAAGACTTAAATGTAAGATATGTAACTAAGAAACCACTAGATGAAAACACTGGGAAAACACTCCAGGACGTTGATCTGGGTAAGGATTCCTTGGGTAAGACCTCAAAAGCACAAGCAACTGAAGCAAAATGGACAAATGGGATTACATCAGACTAAAATGCTTCTTCACAGCAAAGGAAGCAATCAATAAAGTGGAGAGTCAACCCAAATAATGAAAGAAAGGAATGCAAACTATGCATTTGAAAAGGGGTTAATAAATACCTTGAATATATAATGAGTGCAAACAACTCTATAAGGAAAAAAACCTAATGATCTAATTAAAACATGGCAAAATATCTGAGCAGGTATTTCTTCAAATAAGACATACAGATGGCCAACAGTTATATGAAAAAATGCTCAGCATTTGTAATTATCAGAGAAATGTAAATTAAAAACAAAATGAGATATTACCTCACCTTGGTTAAAATGGTCTGTATCAAAAATACAGGCAATAATGAATGCTGGGGAGGAAGTGGGGAAAAAGGAATCCTCCTACACTGTTGAGGAGAATATAAGTTAATACAGCCACTATGGAGAACAGTATAGACAATCCTCAACATACTACAAATAGAACTAACATGATTCAGCAATTCTACTACTGGCACATATACAAACAAAAGAAAATAAATTTATGGAAAAGACTTCTGTACTTCCACATTTATTACAGCACTATTTAGCACAATATCTAAAATGTGGAATCTACCTAAGTATCCATCAATGGATGAATGGATAAAGGAAATATGACATATACATAAAATTGAATATTATTTAGCCATAAAAGTAATGAAATCCAGTTCTTTGCAGCAACATGAATGAAAGTGGAGGCCATAGTGAAATTAGCCAAGCACAGAAAGACAAATATCACATATTCTCACTCATATGTAGAAACTAAAATGTGGATCTTCTGAAGTTAGAGAGTAGAATGGTGATTACCAGAGGCTGGGAAGAAGAGGAGGTTGAGAAGAATGGAAAAAAATACAAACGTAGTTATTATCACTGAACTGTACACTTAAAAATTGTAAACATGGCACTTTTTATATTTTACCTCAATAAAAAAATAAAAAACAAAAAATAACAAGTGTTGGCAAGAGTGTGAAGCAAAGGGAACCCTTGTATACTGTTGGAATATACATGGGTGCAGATGCAATTGAAAAGAGTATGCAGTTTCCTCAAAAAAATCAAAAGTAGAAATACCACAAGATCCAGCAAATCCATTTCAGGGTATACATACAAAGGAATTGAAATCAGTATATTGAAGAAATATCTTCACTTCCATATTTATTGAAGCATTATTCACAGTAGCTAAGATATGAAAACAACTCAAGCATACATGAACAAACAGATGGAAAAAGAAAATATGGCATATACATAGAGTGGTACCGTATTTAGCCTAAAAAAAAAAGGGGGAAATTCTGTCATTTGTGACAACATGGATACAATTGTAGGACATTAAGCTAAGTACAATAAGCCAGACACCAAAGGACAAATACTACGTGATACCAGTTAAAGTAGATATCTAAAATAGTCAAATTCATAGAAGCAGAGTGTAGGGTAGTGGTTCTCAGGACTGGGAGGTTGAGGATAGAGGGAGGTATTCATCAAGAGGTACATAGTTTCAGTAATGCAAAATGAACAAGTCTTAGAGATTTACTGTACAGCATGGTAGCTATAGTTAACAACAGTGTATTTTATACTTTAAAATTTGCTACCAGGGTGAATCTTATGTTAAGGTTTCTTATCACAAAAATACTAACAGTACTGATAATAATAAAAAAGGGGGAAGGAGGAATCTTTTGGAAGTGGTGGATCGGTTGATTACATTGTGGTAATGGTTGCAAAGGTATGTACTTTGTTTCTAACCTCATCGAGTTTTATCCATTAAATATGTACAACTTTTTGTATCAATCATAACTCAATAAAACAATGTTTAAAAATATGCACATCATCATTATTTGTGGCTTTGTGTCTTATAAATTGTTATCTACATTTTCTTCCCTGGGAAACACGACTTCTCAGATACCATGTACTTCTTTGATGCTCTGTTCCCCAGGGAATTTTCAAGCTCACTGTCAGTGTCTGGAACTCAACAAAGAGAACACCTACATTTTACATGTCATACAGCACTCACCTTTGCTTAGGATGTAACTGATATTGTTTCTAGTTCCAAAATAAGCGAATTTTGTCTAGTGTCAGACATTTCTTTTCATACAGTTGAAAGTTATAGTGGGAATAGTCAGCCAAGACCACCAATAAGTTTGGCTTTAACCCCTGTCTGCTCTGCCTGGCTCTAAAGTGTCTCTTTGGGACAGTCTAATAGTCTGCCAGAGCAGCTGTCACTGCAACTGTACCACATGGCTGCTCCTTCTACCTCCTTTCCAAAGAAAGGAAGAGAAGAAACATACCTTGAAACCTGTAGATGTCCTAGCATCAACACAAGCTTGCACAAGCATGTGTGAAATTCTTATTGATGGCTCTGTGTAAAGGTTGTTGCTATTGTACAAAATGAGGAAGCTGAGGTACAAGAGGTGAAAACAAGTAACATTATTTACCCTAGTTATCATTTGGAAAGTGGTACAATTGGATGTGTAACTAAGTCTCAGAGGCTCCAAAGCCTGTACCCCTTCAGATGTATGTCACTGATCAGAAATTTAGATGAGGTATTGGAGAAAGAGTCTAGAGCAGAGTTCACAAATCAAAACCCAGAAGAGAGAGAGGGCTCAAAAGGCAGCAGTATATATAGCTTCAGGTCTCCACATCAGAATCTTCTTGTGAATTTGTAAATGAACTTGTGTTAACTTTCATATTCTATGTCCAAACTACAGTATTTTCTTGTGTAAATTGTGTAAATTCTTCAAAAACGTAGATGAATACTGCAAATGATTACCCGTTACAGCTTTTTTTTCAATTTCAAAGGACTCTACAATGCTTAATTACTCACCTACATCTGAAAGGCAACGCAAGAATTATCACCTGAATTGAACCAGAGGAAACCCAGAGATCAAGCAGTTCCCTGCTGTCCCCATAGCAAGAAAGTGATGGAGTGAATCAAGAATTGGAAAGCATACTTCCTCATTTCAATTCTATATTTAGACATTGACTTTTCAAAGTTTTCTAGTAAAAGGGCAGTGCTGCTAATTATAATGAGCAGAATTACTCTGCTTGTCACTCAGACAAAAATGTGTTTATTAAAGATAGGCAAGACAGTGAGAGAAGCACAGAGAGACAGTGAGATAACAAAGAGACAAGTACAGGGAGACAGCTTGTCAGTATAAGGAATGAGCTGTCACTTTCCTTGGGAGCAACAGGGAGCTTTATGAAGAAGAAGGGAAAGCTTAAGATAGACAGGGGCAAAATACAGGTCAGGAGGCAAGTGAGAAGCTCAGCAGTCCAGAATAATTTCACACCACATGTGCTGTTCTTCAGCGGGGTTAAGCATTGTTAAAACCTGCACTCTGAATGAAGAGACCGCCCCCCCAAACAGGCTTTGTGTGAGCAACATGGCTGTTTATTCAGCTGGGTGTAAGGGGGGCTGAGTCTGAAAAGAGAGTCAGTGGAGGGCATGGGATAGGAGTTTGTTTTGTAGGTTTGGGGTAGTTACAGAAGTTACAGTTTAGGTCAGTTTTTGCAAGCTGGGAAGGGGTCATAGGGTCTGGAGTCATGAGGTTGACCAAGGTCGATTACAAAGTCCAATAGCCTTATCAGTAGAGGTGGGAATAAGGAACAGTAGAAGAATGTCTCGAGTTAATTAGGCACCACAGGGGTTGATCATTCTTCTTATTTTCATGGTCTTCCAGTTACTTCAGACTTTCTATTTCCAGGAACCCATCTGGAGTGTCCATGCAGTTCACAGAGGTTACCATGGTATCCATGGCGCCATCAGTCAGCCTAAAAGACCTTACAAGCATAAAATGAGATGACGATACAAAAAAGGCAGAGATGTGAGATACCAGATCTTTGACTCAGATATCTTTTTGTTCAATATTCCTGGAGTGTTCCTTGAGTCTCTGTAGGAATTTTAAATTTAAAAAATTGTGCCAAAATTATTTGAAAAGTAGAATAAGATTCTGAGAGTCTATAAAGTAAGGAAGAAATTTGGCTAAAATTATTTTATCCTGAATTGGCAAACATGTAGAAAGACTGTAATCCTCTTCACTTTAAGCACTCATTTCTGTGGTTGCATATAGTCCTCATTCTTCTTAGTATTAAGCAATTATTTCACATTCGGAAGCCACTTAGTTGCCAAGCAGCATAGAATATGCAATAATTCCATAGCTTCCTGAAATATTGAATAGTTTTGAAATATTGAATACTTTTTCTTTTGTTATTTCCAAATGAACCACCTTCCCTGAGTAATCACTTTCATTCTCATATGAAACAATAAACAGGCCAGGCACGGTGGCTCATGCCTGTAATCCCAGCACTTTGGGAGGCTGAGGGTGTGAGGATTACCAGGTCAGAAGATCGAGACCATCCTGGCTAACATGGTGAAACCCCACCTTTACTAAAAATAGAAAAAATGATCTAGGAGTCGTGGCACATACCTGTAGTCCCAGCTACTCAGGAGGCTGAGGCAGGAGAATTGCTTAAACCCCAGGAGGTGGAGGTTGCAGTGAGCTGAGAACACACCACTGCACTCCAGCCTGGGCGACAGCACAACAATCTGTCTCAAAAAAGAAACAAACAAACAAACAAAAAAAAAAAACAATAAACCAAAAGGCAAATACTACATGATGCCACTTATATAAGGAATCTAAAATAGTCTAATTAATAGAAACAGAGAGTAGAATGGTGGTTATCAGGGCCTGGGATACACAGTATGAAATACAACATCACTACTAAATGAATGTAGTAGTAAATCTATATGTAATGCCTTAGAAAAGGAAATATCTAAAATCTATATTAAGTGAAAAAGAATAAATTGTAATGAATGTGCTATGTGTGAGCCCCACTTTTTGTTTGAAAAATACATAGTCATAGGTAGAACATGTTGGGCAGCATATGTGCATAATTCAAATGGGCACCAAACACTGATTGACCATCTTGCTGCACTTCCCTTGGAAGTTTAATTTATTACCCTCCAAGCCATCTTTTTGACCCTTCCCCTCCTCAAATAACACATCCCTGAGCTGATGACCTAACTTCATATTTACGGAGAAAATAGAAGTCCATAGATGAGACCTATCTTATCACCCCACCCGCAAACCTACAGGCTACCTCTCTGCTTTCTGTGCCCATTTTGTCTACCTTCCCTCTAGTCAGCTACAATGGAGGGAGTATCCCTGTTTCTATCAATATCCAACCTCAACACTTGTGTACTGGAGTCCATCTACTCTTGATTTCTCAAATATCTTATTTTTATTCTCAGTAATATTCTTTGTCTCTCTCTCCCTCCCCTTCCACCCTTTTCTCTTTTATACTTATGTTGATCATTACCATCAGAAATACAGCATAAGTATGTTATATCTCTTGCTTTTTGATTAAGAGCAACAGCAGAAACATTCCTTTGAGCTCCCAACTCTTTCCAGGGATTGCCCCATTTTTCTGTTTTATTTCACAGTGAAACTTTCTGAGAGTTGGCTGTAATCTCTTGCCTCTGCTTCTTAGACTCATATTCTTTCTTCACCTCTACCTGTGGGTTCATATTTCCTCTACATCTCCACTGATTCTACCTTTGTCATGTCACCAATGACCTCTATATTGGCAAATGTTATGATTATTTCACTGTTCTTAGCATATTTACTTTCTCAACAATATTTGACAGTTAATCTTACTTTCTCTTTGTTAAATTTATTTTTTATTTGTTTTTCTAAATTTTTAATATGGAGTCTCATTATATCACCTAGGCTACAGTGCAGGGTTGCAATCTCAGCTCATTGCAACCTCTGCCTCCTGGGTTCAAGCAATCCTCCTGCCTCAGCTTCCTGAGTAGCTGAGATTACAGCCATACCACCATGACCAGCTGATTTGTGTGTGTGTGTGTGTGTGTGTGTGTGTGTGTATTTTTAATGGAGATGGAGTTTCACCATGTTAGCCAGGCAAGTCTCCTGACTTCAAATGATCTGCCTGCCTTGGCCTCCCAAAGTGCTGGGATTACAGGCATAAGCCATCCACTTTCCCTTAAAAAACTACATATATGTATGTATGTATACACACACAGACACGTCCACTTTCCCTTAAAAAATACATATATGTATGTATGTACACACACACACACACACATGCACACACACACTTTTTGCATATCACAACAGTCTGTGTTCCCTTTTACCTAACTGGCTTCTTCATGATTTTTTAGCTGGTTCCTCCTTGTCCTGAATTCTAAATGCAGGAGTTCCCTGGGGCTCTGTCCTGGGCCTTCAGTCTCTCTAAATCCTCTGTATAGATTACCTCATCCAATCCCCAAATTTTTAATCATGGCTATCAGCCAGTGATTTCTCAAACTTAACCTTCAAATACTCTTTATGAGCCAAAGACTTCCTAAATGTAAGCCCATACCTGATTTTCTCCACTGGAGGTCCAGGCACAAATATCCAACTGATTCCCTAGGATTTACAAATAGTTATCTAATATGTATTGTAAACATTAAATGACCAAAAAAGAACTTGATTTCCCCCAGAATCTGCTTTTCTTTTTTTTTTTTTTTTAATTTTTTATTGGATTTTAGGTTTTGGGGTACATGAGCAGAGCATGCAAGACAGTTGCGTAGGTACGCACATGGCAGTGTGCTTTGCTTTGCTTCTCCCCTTCACCCACATGTGGCATTTCTCCCCAGGCTATCCCTCCCCACCTCCCCCTCCCACTGGCCCTCCCCTTTTCCCCCCAATAGACCCCAGTGTTTCGTACTCCCCTCCCTGTGTCCATGTGATCTCATTTTTCATCACCCGCCTATGAGTGAGAATATGCGGAGTTTCATTTTCTGTTCTTGTGTCAGTTTGCTGAGGATGATGTTCTCCAGATTCATCCATGTCCCTACAAACAACAGAAACTCATCATTTCTGATTGCTGCATAATATTCCATGGTGTATATGTGCCACATTTTTCCAATCCAGTCTATTATCGATGGGCATTTGGGTTGATTCCAGGTCTTTGCTATTGTAAACAGTGCTGCAATGAACATTCGTGTACATGTGTCCTTATAGTAGAAAGATTTATAGTCTTTTGGATATATACCCAGTAATGGGATTGCTGGGTCAAATGGAATTACTATTTCTAAGGCCTTGAGGAATCGCCACACTGTCTTCCACAATGGTTGAACTAATTTACACTCCCACCAACAGTGTAAAAGTGTTCCTTTTTCTCCACATCCTCTCCAGCATCTGTTGTCTCCAGATTTTTTAATGATCGCCATTCTAACTGGCGTGAGATGGTATCTCAGTGTGGTTTTGATTTGCATCTCTCTGATGACCAATGATGATGAGCATTTTTTCATATGATTGTTGGCCTCATATATGTCTTCTTTCGTAAAGTGTCTGTTCATATCCTTTGCCCACTTTTGAATGGGCTTGTTTGTTTTTTTCCTGTAAATCCTTTTGAGTTCTTTGTAAATTCTGGATATCAGCCTTTTGTCATATGGGTAAACTGAAAAATTTTTTTCCCATTCTATTGATTGCTGATTCACTCTAGTGACTGTTTCTTTTGCCATGCAGAAGCTGTGGAGTTTGATTAGGTCCCATTTGTCTATTTTGGCTTTTGTTGCCATTGCTTTTGGTGTTTTGTTCATGAAGTCCTTGCCTACTCCTATGTCCTGGATGGTTTTGCCTAGATTTCCTTCTAGGGTTTTTATGGTGCCAGGTCTTATGTTTAAGTTTTTAATCCATCTGGAGTTAATTTTAGTGTAAGGTGTCAGGAAGGGGTCCAGTTTCTGCTTTCTGCACATGGCTAGCCAGTTTTCCCAACACCATTTGTTAAACAGGGAATCCTTTCCCCCTTGCTTGTTTTTGTCAGGTTTATCAAAGATTGTATAGCTGTAGATATCTTGTGTTGCCTCCGGTGTCTCTGTTTTGTTCCATTGGTCTATATCTCTGTTTTGGTACCAGTACCATGCTGTTTTTACTGTAGCCTTGTAGTATAGTTTAAAATCCAGTAGTGTGATGCCCCCCGCTGTGTTCTTTTTGCTTAGAATTGACTTGGCTATGCAGGCTCTCTTTTGGTTCCATATGAAGTTCATGGTGGTTTTTTCCAGTTCTGTGAAGAAAGTCAATGGTAGCTTGATGGGGATAGCATTGATTCTGTAAATTACTTTGGGCAGTATAGCCATTTTCACGATGTTAATTCTTCCTAACCATGAACATGGAATGTTTCTCCATCTGTTTGTGTCCTCTCTGATTTCGTTGAGCAGTGGTTTGTAGTTTTCCTTGAAGAGGTCCCGTACATTCCTTGTGAGTTGTATTCCAAGGTATTTTATTCTTTTTGTAGCAATTGTGAATGGCAGTTCGTTCTTGATTTGGCTTTCTTTAAGTCTGTTATTGGTGTAGACGAATGCTTGTGATTTTTGCACATAGATTTTATATCCTGAGACTTTGCTGAAGCTGCTTATCAGTTTCAGGAGTTTTTGGGCTGAGGTGATGGGGTCTTCTAGGTATACTATCATGTCATCTGCAAATAGAGACAATTTGGCTTCCACCTTTCCTATTTGAATACCCTTTATTTCTTTTTCTTGCCTGATTGCTCTGGCTAGAACTTCCAGAACTATATTGAATAGGAGTGGTGAAAGAGGGCATCCTTGTCTAGTGCCAGATTTCAAAGGGAATGCTTCCAGTTTTTGCCCATTCAGTATGATATTGGCTGTTGGTTTGTCATAAATAGCTTTTATTACTTTGAGATACGTTCCATCGATACCGAGTTTATTGAGGGTTTTTAGCATAAAGGGCTGTTGAATTTTGTCAAATGCCTTCTCTGCATCAATTGAGATAATCATGTGGTTTTTGTTTTTGGTTCTGTTTATGTGGTGAATTATCTTTATAGACTTGCATATGTTGAACCAGCCTTGCATCCCCGGGATGAATCCTACTTGATCATGATGAATAAGTTTTTTGATTTGCTGTTGCAATCGGCTTGCCAATATTTTATTGAAGATTTTTGCATCTATTTTCATCATGGATATTGGCCTGAAGTTTTCTTTTCTTGTTGGGTCTCTGCCGGGTTTTGGTATCAGAATGATGTTGGTCTCGTAAAATGGTTTGGGAAGGATTCCCTCTTTTTGGATTGTTTGAAATAGTTTTAGAAGGAATGGTGCCAGCTCCTCTTTGTGTGTCTGGTAGAATTCGGCTGTGAATCCGTCTGGACCTGGGCTTTTTTTGAGTGGTAGGCTCTTAATTGCTGCCTCGACTTCTGACCTTGTTATTGGTCTATTCATAGTTTCAGCTTCCTCCTGGTTTAGGCTTGGGAGGACGCAGGAGTCCAGGAATTTATCCATTTCTTCCAGGTTTACTAGTTTATGTGCATAGAGTTGTTTATAATATTCTCTGATGATGGTTTGAATTTCTGTGGAGTCTGTGGTGATTTCCCCTTTATCATTTTTTATTGCATCTATTTGGTTGTTCTCTCTTTTCTTTTTAATCAATCTGGCTAGTGGTCTGTCTATTTTGTTGATCTTTTCAAAAAACCAGCTCTTGGATTTATTGATTTTTTGAAGGGTTTTTCGTGTCTCAATCTCCTTCAGCTCAGCTCTGATCTTAGTTATTTCTTGTCTTCTGCTGGGTTTTGAGTTTTTTTGATCTTGCTCCTCTAGCTCTTTCAATTTTGATGATAGGGTGTCAATTTTGGATCTCTCCATTCTCCTCATATGGGCACTTATTGCTATATACTTTCCTCTAGAGACTGCTTTAAATGTGTCCCAGAGGTTCTGCTTTTCTTCTAGTCTTCTCTACTTCATCAAAATATACTACTATACTCCCAGATACTTTTGCTCCAAATAAAAAGTTTTCATTGATTCTCCTAATACTTTTAACAGCCCCACCCACTGGTATTAAATGCATCCTAAAGTTGTGTTACCTCTAACTATAAAACATCTTTAGAATCATTTGAATTCACATTATTCCAACTTGCAATCACTGTGGGCCAATTTCCATTTTCTCTGCCTTGGTCTACTGCAATACACTGATTCATAAATGAGAAGTATGGTTCGAGGACAAAATACTATGTGTGATTTTTCAAGCCTGACCATAAGTAATTATCAAGGCTTTACCCGACAGGCCTTACAGAGGAAGCTCCTCTCCCGTATCAGATTTAGCACACAGCTAACGCATTGCAGTTACTTATAGTTACAGACTCATATGTCGCACACCAACTCCCTCTAGCTTGTTGTGCTCTTAGGTATATCTGCATCCTTAGCTCAGTTACCTTCATTCCGGGGTTTGTTTACTTGAGGTTTTGGTAGAAGCCTTCCTCAGGTGCCTCTGCGTCTGAGGATAAAGAATATAAAATCTTGAAGACACTTTTTTGCTCCACTCTGACTCAGTATTTTTCCAGTCCCAATGCTTCACCCTTCCCATTCTTCCTTTCCCTTGGTCTCTGAGTCCATAGAAATGCAAGAGCCTTTCCCTGATAGATAGATGATAGATAGATAGATAGATAGATAGATAGATAGATAGATAGATAGATATAGAAAATTTATGTTTATCCACGAAGAAAGAGAGAGAGCTCTCTTCTGTCCCCACAGTGAGATGACCACCATGACGGTGCTGATTTACCTGATCTTACACCCAGCATGCCATTACCAGGGAGAAAATAGAACAGGGAGAGTGAGTGCTTTCTCTGGGTTAGCCTCTTGCTTGTATTATACCAGAAAGTAATTAAAACTGGACAGTGACTTTCATTTTCTCTTGTTTTAATCAACTACTTGGACACCTGGCAATGTATCTCTCTCTAGTTCAACTGAGGTCCTAACAATAGTTTTACATGGAAAGATAAGGGAAGTAAAATAGTCAAAATACTTTTAAAATGAAGAATACCATTGAAGGATGCACACTATCCTGTTGTAAGATTTACTATAAAGCTATAGTAACCAAAACAGTGTACTACTGGTTAAGGGAAACACATATAGATCAAAAGAGCAGAATGATGTGTTCAGAATAAATTTGAAGAAATAGGCCAGTTGATTTTCTACAAAGGTACAAAAACATTTCAGTGAAAAAAGTATGCTATTAGACAAATGGCATTAGAGAAATTAGACATCCCTATGCAGATAATAAACCTCATACATTATATGAAAATTAACTGATAGACCTAAATATGGAATGTAGAACTATGAAACCTTTAGAAGCAGAAATGAGAAAATCTTCATGACTGTAGCTAGGCAACAATTTCTTACACATGACAACACAAGCACAATCCTTAAAAGAAAACAAAATGTTCAATTGGACTTTATCAGAATTGGACTTTTTGCTCTGAGAAGAACATTGTTAAGAGAATGAAAAGGCAAGCTGCAGAAGATGTATCACATACATGACAAAGAACTTGCACTAGAATATATAAAGAAGACACTAATCTCAGGAGTAAGAAAAAATAACAAATGGGCAAAATACTTGAAGCAACAATTCACAAAGAAGAAAATATGGCTGGCATATAAGAATATGAACATATGGGCAACATCATTATTCATTAGAAAAATGCAAATTAACACCATGATGAGATAGCTGTATACACATATTAGAAGGATGAAAATTTAAAAAAAAATTGTGACAATACAAAATAGAGAGGATACAGAAAGTTTGAACTTTTAATTCATTGTCATAAAATGCAAAATGGTACAGACATTCAGAAGAACAGTTTGGCACCATATATAAAGCAATCATGCACTTATCATATAAACCACACATTCTAATGCAAGATATTTACCTTAAAGGAACAAAAATATATGTTCACACAAATTATTGCACACAAATACTTATGGAAGGTTTATTATCTCCAAAAACTGGAAATAACACAAATAACCTTCAATGAGTGAAGGGATAAAAAATTGAAGTGTAACCATGCAATGGAATACTACATAGCAGCAAAAAACGAACAAAAAAGCCCCAATAAAAACTACTGATATGCACATACACAAGACACACAACAATTTGGATTAATATGAGAGAAGCCATGCTGAGTGAATGAAGCCAATCTCAAAAGAACCTATATATAATTTTAACTATATAAAATTCTGGAATAGACAAAAGTTATAGCTGTGAAGAACTGATTAATACTTGTCATGGGTTAAACATAAGAGGATGGTATAATTGCAGAGGGGTGGCCCCAGGGAGATTTGGAGTTGAGGGACCTGTTCTGTATTCTGATTGTGGTGGTGGTTATACAAATTTATATATGTGTTAAAATTCATAGAACTGTATATAGAAGCATATTTTAATAAATATTAATATTAAAAATAAAATGTTAAATGTGAGTTATTTTGCCTTATTCAACCAATGCCATTTTCATATAAACACCAATTATTATAGGACTGAATTGCTTTTTTTAAATTCACAAAAAATAAGTCAAACTCATTTAAAGTTTATTCAGCCAAATGTCACTATTAGGTTCTCTGATGGATTTTTACAAGTAAAATAACTGATCTTTCTTTTGAAACCATCATCTGAGCCATTTTGACAACCACCTTGACTAATGCAGCTTAAGAAGAAGTTACTGGTCAGGGAAGATTAGTATAGGACATCCTCTAAGACTATTGCATAGATATTTCATCATGTTTTGGTCAAACATGTTCTTGCCAGTACTTCTGCTTCCTTTATCTTGCCATGAGCCCACACAAGGACTTGAGTGAACATGTCTTTCTTTATAAAGTTGAAGCGAACAACCTTATGAGTTTGTTCTCTTCTATACCACCAAGATGGGAGTGTTCTCAGCTAAGGCTGACATTTAATAACTGCACTAATTTTTTACTTTACATTGAATTCATATACATAATAAGTAGTTTTATGTTAATAATTAATTAAATGAAGATTTCCTAAGAAGTTACTAGCTGTCAGTTACTCTGTTAGGTGATGTTAATACAAAGGAGAATAAGACATGATTTCTGACCATAAGGGTATCATAATCTAATAGGGGACATGAAAAATGGTGATGTGAACAGAAACCACCAATGAGTAAGCTATTCTTGGGGCATACTTTTTTCACTAGGGGAGGAAATATTACCTTGTTTGAATCTAAAAGGTCACTGGTGAGTGAACCTATTCAATGCTTCTTAATGGAGTGTACATCAAGTTCAAATAAGTTTTTCACATGCTAGATTTCATCAGGTTCATGATCTTTAAATTGAACATTCTTCTAGCTTATTCCAACTAGAGGAGTTTTCCCCAAAAGTCCAAACCGCAGTTGAATGAGTACATGAATAGTCAATGTAGTACATGACGTATGTCTCCTTAGTTTTGGACTCCTCTTTTTAACTATTCAGTTTTGTGGGAATTAGGATATACATGACAAATGATGCCATTTATTTTTCATTCAGAAACCATGTCTCTGAGACAAGTTAGTTTATTGATATGTCATCAAGATAGCTCATTTAAGATATATTTAATGAGGCCAGGCACAGTAGCTCAAGCCTGTGGTCCCAGCACTTTTCGAGGCTGAGGCGGGCGGATCACGAGGTCAAGATATCATGACCATCCTGGCCAACATGGTGAAACCTCGTCTCTACTAAAAATACAAAAAAATTTAGCTGGGCGTGGTGGTGTGCGCCTGTAGTCCCAGCTACCTGGCAGGCTGAGGCAGGAGAACTGCTCGAATCCAGGAGGCGGAGGTTGCAGTGAGCTGAGATCGTGCCACTGCACTCCAGCCTGGCGCCTGCTGACAGAGCAAGATTGTCTCAAAAAAAAAAGATATATTTAATGAGCCCCATATTATATTCTAAGCACTGTGCTTGATAGTGCAAACATACACATGAATAAGACTAGGTAGATATTCTCCATCAAGTGGCTCAAAATCTATTGAATTTGCACATAATGCAGTTTATGCGGAAAAAGGAAGCATATGTATGAAGGGCAGAAGTAGCGTTGGGAGGGTGGGGTAGAAGTTGCTGGGGGTAAGGGACAAAGCACGGCTTGAAAGTTTACGGTCTTACTGAAACATGTTGCAGTGTTCGAAATTATGACTTTCCCTCTCATGAAAACTCTCCTTTAGCTCCTGAGTACCATATTTACCTGATTGTAATCCAATTTCTGTTGATTCTTTTAAAATTCTCTTCTTATCTTCCTTTTTTTAACTTATGTTTTAAGTTCAGGAGTACAAGTGCAGGTTTGTTAGATAGGTAAACTTGTGTCACGAGGGTTTGTTGGAAAGATTATTTTATCACCCAGATATTTAGCCTAGTATCTATTAGATATGTTTCCTGATTCTCTCACTCCTCCCACTCTCCATGGTCTGATAGGCCCCAGTGTATGTTGTTTCTCTCTGTGTGTCCATGTGTTCTCATAATTTAGGTCCCGCTTACATGTAATAACTTGCGGTATTTCGTTTTCTGTTCCTGTGTCAGTTTGCAAATAATAATGGCTTTTAGCTCCATTCATGTCCCTGAAAAAGACATAATCTTGTTCTTTTTTATGGTTGCATAGTATTCTGTGATGTAGGTGTACAATATTTTCTTTATCCAGTCTATCATTGATGGGCATTTAGGTGGATTCCATGTCTTTGCACTTTTGAATAGTGCCACGATGAACATACACATACATTTGTCTGTATAATAGAATTATTATACTGCCTCTGACCCTTAAATGATACTGTCTCCTAGGGTTCAATTCTTTATCTTGTACTCTCTTCATCCAAAAGGAATTTCTTGGGAACTCTCGGCCAGCTCAATGGCCAATACTACTAAATCTTTCACCCTCATCCTCAGCTTCTCTGCTGATTTCAGATGCTTGTCTAATTGCATATTATATATTTTATTCATTCACACATTTATCTATTTGTATTACAAATAAATCTCAAATGCTTACTATGTACCAGGAACTTTGCCAGGTATGGAGATCTGAAGTGGTGAGCAAAAACAGATGTGGTTGTTGTCACATAGCTATCCCATATGCATATAAATACTAGTATATTTAAATCTGAACAAGTACATTTTATCTCCCAAAAGAATAATAACAGTTAACATTTCTGGACTGTTTATTGACAGCCATGGTTCTGAGAACTTTATATGAATTAGTCTATTTAATATCAATAGCAAAATTATGATATAGGTATTAATTCATTTCCCTTTCTATAAGTGAGGAAACTGAGACAAAGGAGCATTAACTATCTTACCAAGATCACACAGAAAATAATTGGCACAGGTGGGTTGTAAATAAAGATGATCCTTTTTTTTCAAAGTCTGAGCCTATGTTTGTTACATCACTACTTTTGAAATCTCATCCAATATTCTCTTTCTCACGGACACCATCAACCATTCTGTGACCTTTGGTCCTTTCTTCTTGTTTACCTTTATACTTACCCTCTTTCCTTTTACTTTTCTTCTTCCTCCTCCTCAACCACTACTTGTTCCTTTTTTTCTTCTTTCTTCCTTCTTCTTTCTCTTTATCCTTCTCCTTCTTCTTTTTCCAATCACACAACCCTGTAAATTTTGTTTCTCTTCATAGTTTGTATTGTCATTTCATACATCTTCCATATTTATACTACATCTGCCACTTAAACAGCCTTCATGATCTTTTGTCTGGGACAATTTCCTTTCAATTTCCAGAATGGTGCTAGTATAATTTATCTAAAATGTCACAGCTGATCATACCACTCCTTTGTTTCAAAGTCTTTTTAATATCTCCATTTTTTTGCAGAACTTCAGGATACAAACGGAGCCCTTCATGGTTTGGTCTCTGACTTCCTTTTTGGCAGCATCTTCTTATCTTCTTTCTCATAGGTCATTCATTGGGAACTCTAAAATGACTGCAATTATCTACACGTGTCAAGTTATTTATAATCTTTATACTTTTGCTTATGCTCTTCTCTTTTCCCGAAACTCCATTCTCCAATTCTACCTCATTCATTTCTTTTGATATTTTCAAAAGTCAGCTGAAAAATTAGCCTTCTCCAACCACCAGAAAGTTTACTGTATTTCATCTGTGATCTCACAGTGCCATGTGCATTCCTCAATTTTGCACTTATCACTGCATCTCATAATTGTTTTTTACCTTGTCCTAGACTAGTGATATGTTTTAACTATGTCCCCAGCCAAATCTCATTTGAATTGTAGCTTGCACAATTCCCATGTGTCATAAGAGAGACCTGGTGAGAGGCAGTTGAATCATGGGGGCAGTTACCATTATGCTGTTCTCATGATGGTGACTGAGTTCTCATGAGAACTGATGGTTTTATAAAAGTCCTTTCCCCCTTTGCTCAACACTTCTCCATCTTGTTGCCATGTAAAGAAGGACATGTTTCCTTCTCCTCCTGCATGATTGTAAGTTGCCTGAGGCCTCCTCAGCCCTACATAACTGTGAGTCAATTGAATCTCTGCTTTAAAAATTACCCAGTCTGTTTACAATAGCAAAGACCTGGAATCAACCCAAATGCCCATTGATAATAGACTGGATTGGAAAAATGTGGCACATATACACCATGGAATATTATGCAGCAATCAGAAATGATGAGTTCGTGTCGTTTGTAGGGACATGGATGAATCTGGAGAACATCATCCTCAGCAAACTGACACAAGAACAGAAAATGAAACACCGCATATTCTCACTCATAGGCGGGGGATGAAAAATGAGAACACATGGACACAGAAAGGGGAGTACTAAACACTGGGGTCTATTGGGGGGAAAAGGGGAGGGCCAGTGGGAGGAGGAGGTGGGGAGGGATAGCCTGGGGAGAAATGCCAAATGTGGGTGAAGGGGAGAAGAAAAGCAAAGCACACTGCCATGTGTGTACCTACGCAACTGTCTCGCATGCTCTGCTCACGTACCCCAAAACCTATAATCAAAAAAAAATTAAAAAAAAAATAAAAATAAAAAATAAATAAAAATAAAGATAAAAATTACCCAGTCTGAGGCAGTTCTTTATAGCAGCATGAGGATGGACTAATACAACCAGAAACACATAAAGATCAAAGAAATCTCATTTTCCATCCTCAACATCCATACCTTATTATATTTATTACACTGCAATTTTATTTATTTATTATTAGTATTGAGACAGAGTCTCACTGCATCACCCATGCTGAAGTACAGTGACACAATCTCTGCTCACTGCAACTCCATCTCCTTGGCTCAAGTGATTCTCCAGCCTCAGACTTCCAAGAAGCTGGTATTACAGATACACAACATTACACTCAGCTGATTTTTTGTATTTTTAGTAGAGATGGGGTATTGCCACGCTGGCGAGGCTGTTCTGAAATTACTAGCCTCAAGTGATCTACCCACCTCATCCTCCCAAAGTGCAGGGATTAAAAGCCTGAGCCACTGCACCTGGCCCTGCACTGCAATTTTAAATCTGTCTGTATGTCTGTATGGTTATTTCGATTATTTGATTGATTTCCATCTCTCTACTGCGATGAAAGGGCTATCTATGATAGCGAGAATGATATCTATGTTTTGCTTCACACTGTGTTTGTAGTGCCTAATAAAATGTCTTGAATAGGGTAAATGAAGAACATAACAAAAGCTTCACTTGAATGCCAACTGTTTGCAGGTAAAGAGTTAAATACCAAGAACCCAGAAGAAGCAAAGGTACCTCCCTGATGGGAATGTAATGCTGGAGACATGAAGCTAGCAGTACATGAAACTGAGCAAATTTCTAAGTGGTAAATGATGACATGTCCAGTACTCACATGTTTCTCATTAAAAGAGGAGAAGTGAATACAGAGTGAATGTGGTATTCTATTTGTGTGATGTTAGAGAAGTAATATCAAAGGATCCATGTCCTCTCATGGCACTCATTAGCCCACCCTGAACTTTTAAACCCAGAAGATGAAAAAATATTTTAAAAGTTAAGCAACATGAGATAGCCACTGAATTCTCCAGCTTATTATACCGAGCAAATAAGGGAAAAATATTCAATTTGTCTTTCTTGCTCTTTCTCCTCATATTCTGTGGTAGCCATTGTGGGCACAAGAATTCAGGTCCCTTAGTCTGGTCTAGACCAAATAACCTTCCAGAAGAGGCATAAATTTGGTACCCAGATTTGTTCAGCATTTCAGCAATTTTTCTACCTTCAACATATTTCCATGTATATTTTATTCTTAGATGGTTAGTGTGGCTTCTAAGACGCTGATAATAAATATTCTAAAAAAGAGATTATAGGTTTTCTCCAGTCATATTACTAAGAACTCTATAGAGTAGTGACTGGCTGACTCTAGAAGGTCCCCTCTGTCAGAAACAGCAGTCCAGGTAGATTCAGTTCATTGCCTGGGTTCATAAAGATAGTGCTTAGCAGAGTTGTGATTCAAAGGATGTGAGGATTCAAGATATTTTTTTGTGGAAAGGCTTAGTACACGGTAGGAACTAGGTGCATGCTATATATGCCCTGATTAATCCTGACTTCAGGCTGGGCGTGGTGGTTCATGCCTGTAATCCCAGCACTTTGGGAGGCCGAGGCGGGTGGATCACGAGGTCAAGAGATGGAGACCATCCCGGTCAACAAGGTGAAACCCCATCTCTACTAAAAATACAAAAATTAGCTGGGCATGGTGGCGCGCACCCTTAGTCCCAGCTACTCAGGAGGCTGAGGCAGGAGAATTGCTTGAACCCAGGAGGTTGCGGTGAGCCAATATTGTGCCATTGCACTCCAGCCTGGGTAACAAGAGCGAAACTCTGTCTCAAAAACAAAACAAAACAAAAAAACAACAAAAAAACTGACTTCCGATAAAAGGCTAGACAATACAACCCTTTGTGGTCTCCGCTTTGAACTGCGATCTTTTCAAAAATAACAAAGGACATTATGAAGATCATTATTTATCTCTCTAAATAGAGGCTAAAATAAAGTATGAGCCATCTATGAATTGGAACTCTTTTCCTAAATTTTAGTAGAATACATTCACCATGACATAATAAGTCTGCATAATTTTAACTTTCCCTATGATTTACTTAGCCTCAGTCTTTCTTTGCCCTTTGTATTGACTCTTGTGCTCTCAATCTCTGCAGCTTTTTATTATGAACACTTATTAATTGACACTACATATCCAAATGACTGCCAAACTATGACACAGAATATTAGAACTTGTTCTTTTCTTTTGCATTGTAAATAATAAATAACAATTTAAACATTGTACTTAGTTTTATGTTTACATTCCATATTTAAGAGGGAAAAATGTGCAGATATGTAAACATGCTTTTTTCCCATTCATGATACCTAACAATAATCATTAATAATTTTGACTGCTGATTGTCATTTTTATTGTATTCTATCATTTTCTAAGTTTAGACATTCTGAGTTTGGATTAACTCTACTCTTACACTTTAGTTCTGGGATTGGAACACTGAGGCCCCTGAGCCAAATCTGAACTGTCACCTGTTTTATTAAATAGGCTTTTATTGAATCACATACATTACCATTTACATTTGACTGCTTCTGTACTATGCTGGCAGAATTGAGCAACTGTGATAGAGAATTTATGGCCCACAAATCCAAACATATTTGCTATGTGGACCTTTATGGAAAAGTTCTTGATTCCTAGTTTAATCTATACCACTTCTTATATTATTCTATAGAACATAATCTTGTGTGAAATGGGAGAAATGAAACATTATTCATTCCTACTACTGAGTAATAGTCTTACCCCTTCCAGTAGCCACAGCACAAAATTAATGCATTCCCTTGTGGCAGTCTGCTGAGCCTTCGTTTCCCAGAACATTTTACTGAGGAAGTTGCTCAATGCTTACATGGAAAACCCTGCTGCTGGACATGTCTTCATGGGTTGATTGTCTCAAATTATGTCACCACATTTATGAAGTAATAAACTTTTCCTAAAAAAGAAAAGCAAGGTTTCTTGAACTCCATGAAATTGTAGAAAACTTGACTTCACTATTACTCTGTATTTTGCTATTTTTGCTAGTTCTAGTCTACTTTGAAATGTTGTACATATTTCAACAAAAAGATTCAGAAAGCAGTTGCAGATGAATTTAATGAACCCATGAGAGGACATTTCCAACTTGTATTGCATGTGATAAATAAAGCCCAATACTGAATTTGCAAAAGAATTATAACATTTCCAGATTAATCAGAAGCCTTTTGGAAAATGTAAAGAATCACTGCAGAATATTTGTTTTAATAGAAGTTAAAGGTTATAAGCATTTTGACATGTCACATCTATAATAAACCTGCATTTGCTTAAATTTTCATTTCCTATTGCCTTAGGCACTGCTTCTTGCTTCAACTCTAAAAAAATTATTTCCTTTACGCTGAGTCATAGAAAGGTATAAATCTACAATACATTCCTCTTACAAAATAGCCCTGAATTTAAGAGTTATCTGTTGCTCTCAGTGCAGGTGTATAATTCATGGTAATGTTATATATTAAGGATAGTACACCTTAAAGTTGCAAATTCTAACAGGGATAATTATACTCCAGGCTTATCTAAATTTCCTTCTGCTGCCTCAAATTGATAGTTTAGTCTATCTAGTTACATGAAAATTTAGAATTCCTGAAGGATAAGCCTTTAAAATAACAGCCACTTTTATGTATTACTTTTTGTCTGGTCAAAAGAGACAGAATCTCAGTAGTCAGTCAGTATAGCTATCTTTAATTTGTTACCTCCATTTGGGTGATAAGGAAGGATCCAGAACAGCAGAATGTTTCTAGGTTTAAAATACATTACACACTTGATATGAACATATACAGCTGGCCTGCACTCTTCACAAAACATGACTTCCTGTCTCTATAAAATAACAAACCAGACTGCTCTTTGGCACATCTACCATGTTACCTTTTACAATAGTGAGCTTATCTATCTGGACCTTAAATGCATCACTAACTGTTGATTTCCTCTAGCATCATGTGGAATTTGGGAACATAAAATGTCTAAATCTAATAACTTCAATGTTATAACCTCTTTATGATTTCATTTTTAACCTATCTGAAACTTACTTTGGTGTCTGGTATGAGGTAAAAATGTACATTGATTTTTTTTAATATCTGGCTGATATGTAAACACCATTTTTTCTTTAAAGAAATCACTTATTTGCCACTTTTTAGTGATGTACTACTCTTTAGAAGTTGAATATTTTTATCACTTTTTGATGTGTGATGGATATCAAATACGTAAAAGGCATACATAGCATATATATGCTTTAAAATTAGCCAAAATATACATAGACATCTATGTATTCACCACTCATCTTAAGAAATAGAGGAGTAGTAGTAAATTTGAAACTTTCTCAATTTTATCCTATTTCTTTAAATCCAGAAGTAACCAGTGTTCTGAGTTTGTGTTAAACATCTCTTTGCAAATTTATAGTTTGAGTACATGAGTACCACCTACTCCAAAAGGATAGGTACTAATTGGTTTTACCTGCTTTGAAATTTATTTAATGGAGCAGAACTGCATACATTCTTCTGGACTTTATTTTTTATTAGATATTATTTTTATAATTCCTGATGTACATATATGCATTTTCATATCTGTATAATATTTTGGTACATTAATTTACTATTTATCTAAAATGTGCTAAATATGGTTAGCTTGATATTGCTTATTGTGTTTCTGACACAAGTAAATTTAAGCACAATAAGGCAGCATTTTTTCCCATCTTTCTTTTTTGTTCACCACTGTATCTGTAAGAGAAACAACCCACTGTTAAAATACAATGAATATTAAATATCAAACATGAATGAAATTCTTCCTGATGTAAAATTTTTTTTTTTTTTTTTTTTTTTTTTTTTTTTGAGACGGAGTTTCGCTCTTGTTACCCAGGCTGGAGTGCAATGGCGCGATCTCGGCTCACCGCAACCTCCGCCTCCTGGGTTCAGGCAATTCTCCTGCCTCAGCCTCCCGAGTAGCTGGGATTACAGGCACGCACTACCATGCCCAGCTAATTTTTTGTATTTTTAGTAGAGACGGGATTTCACCATGTTGACCAGGATGGTCTCGATCTCTTGACCTCGTGATCCACCCGCCTCGGCCTCCCAAAGTGCTGGGATTACAGGCTTGAGCCACCGCGCCCGGCCATCGTAAAATTTTTAATGTTCCATAAATACTACTATGTATTTCATGGAAGATGTCAGTAAATATCTTTATTTTTATAAAATGCTCAACATCATTAACCATTCAAAAGTACAAACTAAAAACCATAATCAGACAACCATTTCATACCCACAAATTGTAAAAAAAAAAAAGAAAACAAAAACAAAACATAACAACAAAATAAATTAGCCAGTATGTAATACAAAGGAACCTCACATTCTGCTTGTAGGAAATTAAGTTATTACAAAATCTTCAGAAAGTATGTTGACATAATCTGGTAAAAAAAAAGCAGACAATTATAACTCATAACTCCACAATTACACTTCTAGGTATAAGAAAACATTGTTTTTAATGGGAAAACAAAACAAACATCAAAAAACAAACAGAAAACACTGTGAAAACAGCACAGATTTTATTTATTCGTCAAATCATCAAATATTTATTGATTGACTACTGCATATCTGCTAAGCACTTCAAATGTTTTAGCTCATTTGTTCCTCACAATACCACTATGAAGTGAATCCTATTATTATCCCCATTTTGCAGGTGGGGAAATTGATGCGCAGAGAAGTTGAATACCTTGCCAAAAATCAAAGCTATTATATATAAGAGCCATAACTCCAATCCAGGAAACGTAACCTCAGAGTCCAAATTCTAAAAGGTAACTTTCTGAGAGTGAAAATTCACAAAGGAATTTGTGAGAGGATCCCAGATATAGTCAAAATTATCTACATTCTACTTTAAATATTGAGTAAACCACATCCAGAATTTTTTTCACTATTGAAATATATTGCTTAATCACATAATAATGTAAAGTTATTTTTTCAATGGCCAAGACTATCTGATTATATTTTGTTCAAGTACAACCTAAACTGAAGTTCTCTTGAGCAGTGGGTAATAGGCTGAATTGTCTCTAGAAGCCTATTCCAGCCTAAAGATTTTGTGACTGAAGTTTTATATCAAGCAGATTTTTTTCCATCAAAAATTAATAAAGTGTATGTATTCATATTCTGTAATATCCCTCGGGCTATCTCAGTTTTAAAAAATCATGAAATAAACTGTGGCTTCTAGCAGAGCCCTTATCAGTTCAGGTTTAGCAGCTTCAATATAGATGGGTCTCTGGATACATCAAAAGAGCGATTTCCCTAAGAGAGAGAAAAAGAAAACCCTTTAAATTTTTTTAAGTGATTGTAATCAATAAATAGTGAGGATGATCAGAGAACCCTTTAATTTTTTGACACTCACTCATCCATGCTCAGTTAGACATGAATATGTAATGATTATGGGCATATTTCACTATTATTAATTACTTCTATTTACATTTACATGGTTTATTAAATTTTCAAAGTAGTTTCAACTACATTCATACCTTTGATCCTCACAGAAACTTTATTGGATTTTCAGGACAGGGATTTTATATTTTTCCCTATTTCTCAGGTCAGTACATTGAAGTTCCTTCATCTAATACCATTTATAACACAAAGAGTCTTATTATGCTTTAGTATTTATGAAATCACAGAATTTCAGAAGGCTTCCTAGACAAATAAGTGGAAAAAAATTCCCTGCCTCTAAGATAAGGTAACAAAACACATCAATCACTCTTCATCACTATGTGATGAAGAGTGATTGGCACTGAGGAGATATATTTGGCAACTCGTGTTATTTTAATTATCCGTGTCCTACAGAGCCCAGAGTCTTCTTCATGCAGATGGAAGAGAAACTGATGGCCAGGAAATATTCAATTAAACATTGTGCTTGGAGGAGGAATTTGCCCTTTTGTAATAGGAAAACAGCGGCAGGCACAGGTAATAAATGCCTTTGTAGAGGAACTGTTTGGAAGAAAGCAAGACAAGGGAGATGTAATAGCTAGAGATGCGGTACACTAAGGATGCAGTAGCAAATAATAGAGTCCTTGCTATGTGGGGCTTATATTCTAGTGGGAAAGGGAGAGGTAAATCAAAATAAATAAGTAAAACATATTATATATTTATTTTAAGTGATCCAGAGAAAAGTAGAGAATAAGGTAAATATAGCAAGCAACAGAGTAAGGGTGGGGAATTGTTACTTTTTCTATATGGTCACCACTAATATGGTGATAAATAAGCAGAGACCTGAAATAAGTGAAGACTTTTCCAGGCAGAGGAAAGAGTATGCAAAGGCCCTAAGAATGGAGTATTCTTAGAGTTTTAGAACATCAACCAGGTTTATGTGATGAGGCAGAGTGATCAGGGGAAGTGAGTGGGAGATGACTTCAGGGAACTAGATGAGAGCATGGGCGTTGTAAATCATGCAAGGTTTTGTCCATTACAGGAAGGATTGCAGCTTTTAATACTAGTAAAATGTGGAGTCATTAGAGAATATTGAGCAGAACAGTAACACAATCTTACCTAACCATTTAAATGATCATTCTGACTGCTGTGTTGAAAAGAGGCAATAGAGACCAAGGGTGAAAGCAGTTGGCAAACAGACGAGGTGAGGGATGATTGTGGTTAAGATGAGATTGTTTCAGGAGAAATAATGAGAAGAGATTAAATATTGGATATTCAGAAGGATGTGCTGTCAGGTTTTGCTTCTAATTTGGATGTGGGATGAAAAAGACAATGGAGTAAAACATAACTCCAATGATTTTGGCCAAACAATGAGAAGAATGGAGTATCACAAAGATGGAATATATCATGGAAGGCCAGGTGTATGTGAGGTGGAATAGAATAGAAATTCAGTTTCATACGAGTTAAGTTTGAGGTACTTATGGTATGTTTGTTTCAGTTTATTTCTGCAACACAAACAACCCCATAAGTTAGTGGCTTAAAACAGTACTCGCATTTATTTTGCTTAAATGCCTGCTATTTTTAGGGTTTATTTGGCTTAGCCCATGTCTGTTTCACTATGTTAACCAGGGCAGCTCGAAGATGGGGAACTGGGATGATCAGAAACTTCACTGACTCACCTGTCTGGTAGTTTATACTAGCTGTTCAGAAAACACCTTGCCTATAATGGCCAGTTCACTTTCAAGTGACCTGTTCATGTAGCATGGGCTTACTTACACATGATGGCTGGGTTCAAAGGGCAAATCAAACAGAGAGAGAGAAAGAAAAATCATAGGCATTTAAAAATGACCTGGCCTTAGAAGTTACTCACTGTCAGTTAGGTTGCATTCTTTTGTGGAAACAATTACAAGCACATATTCAGGTTCAACCGAAGAAGAAATAGACACCATCCCTGAATGGGGGTATGGTGAGCTTCTAGCAGAGTATGTGATATTGGAAATACTTCTGTTACAATTTTTTTAAAATATAATTCATCGCAACATTCAAATTGACATGAATATGCAGTTAGTTGAATGTATGTCTGAAGTTCAGAGTAGCAGTATTTCCAGAGATATAAAATAGAAATTGTTCAACCAAAATAGACTAAAGTAAGATTAAGTAACATTATCTTGAGAGTTACTATGGATAGAAAAGAAAATTAGTCTAAGGACTGAGTTTTGGATCTTTCCAACATATAGAGATCTGGAAAATGAAGGAAAACAGCAATTATTTAGACAAAACTACGAGGAAGGTGGAAAAATAAAGAAGAAAGTGTGATATTTTGAAAGCCAAACAAAGAGAGTATTAAGAGCAGGAGTTGTCAGCTATATTAGATACTAACCAGTTGAGTGGCATCAGGCTAAATTAGTGACAATTGGTATTGGAAAGGTTGAAGTTATTGCTCACCTTGATAAGAGCTAGTTTAGGGGAGTGGTTTGGGTTACCATCTGAATGAAGTGGTTTAACAGAATGGTAGTGGATAAGTTGGAAATTGAGGACATGGACATTTTTTGTAGACCAATATTGCTATTTTCCTTTATTTTTGCATTGTATATTGTTTTTATTTAGATGTTACTTGTTGTATTTCTTTTTCTGTTGTTACTGTAATGGATGACCGCATGCTTAATGATTTAAACAAGTTTGTTCTCTTATAGTCCTAGAGGTCACGAGTTGGAAATAAACCTCACAGGGCTGAGTAAACGTATTAGATAGGGCAAGTTCTTTCTAAGGGCACCACAGGAGAAACTGTTTCTTGTGACTTTCAGTGCGTGGAAGCTGCTCACTACCTGGATAATCCAAGACAATCTCCTAATTACAAAATTTTTAACTTAATCACATTTGTAAAGTAACTGTTGCCATACGAGGTAACATTTACAGGTTCTAGCGGTTAGGAGGTGAACATTATTTTTGGGGGGTGACATTTTCAGCTATCCATATCCATCCATTCTAAAATAGATTTATAAATGCAGAATGAAGACGGTTTTTCTTCCTTGAAAATCGTTTTTCTCTTTGTAACATAAGATATTCAATATCTACCCTTTTCTATTCTTACTGTTATCATGTTAGGAATATAAATCACTTCTACTGTCTTCATTTTTCTCTATATTATGAGAACCGAATAAAGGTCATTATTACAAGGCCATTTTAAAGAGAACATGTAGTGACTTGTGTATATTTATGACATCTTTGCTCTATGAATTCTTAAATACATGACTAAACATGACTATAAAGATAGAGGAGGGCACTCGCTGTGTGCCAGATGCAGAGGCAGCAGCAACACATGTTTTTTTGGACTCAAACATAAATGCTTTGCAGGTGACAGCAGGTGCTAATATGGGGAAAACTGCTTTCAGTGTATGTGCTTCAGGTAGATGTCAATAGCTACGATAGTACAGTGTCATACAGACATCTTTACAATCCTTTTGCAGTGTGAAGCCATCTCAGTTTATTAGAGATCAATGAGAATTATGGCATGGATTGAAGAACTGTATTGAATTCTACCTCCTGTAAAGTCAATGAAAATAAATGGTAACGTAAGAAGGAGTGCCTCACGTCATGATAAATAGCACAAGTTTTGCACTAATATGGCAAGCCGTTTTTAGTCCAAGTTTGAGGCATGAATGGAGAAGAGTAAACCCAACCTAAATGTAACATAATTTGCTATGCTATCCTGTGACACATATTTAGTGTGTACCAGATATATTCTTAGCACTTTATATATTTCAACAAATTTAATCCTCACAACAATGTTATGAGATGAAAACTATTATTTTTTATTTTTATTGTACTTTATGTTCTGGAGTGCATGTGCAGATCATGCAGGATTGTTGCATAGGTGCATACATGGCAATGTGGTTTGCTGCATCCATCCCTCCATCAACTATATCTGGCATTTCTTCCCATGTTATCCCTCCCCAACCTCCCCAGCCCCTGCTGTCGCTCCCCTGACCCCCCCAATAGACCCCAGTGTGTGATGCTCCCCTCCCTGTGTTGATGTGTTCTCATTGGTCAACACCCACCTATGAGTGAGAACACGTGGTGTTTGATTTTTCTCTTCTTCTGTTAGTTTGCTGAGAATGATAGTTTCCAGATTCATCCATGTCCCTATAAAGGACACAATCTCATCATTTTTTATGGCTGTATAGTATTCCATAGTGTATATATGCCACATTTTCCTTCTCCAGTCTATCATCCATGGGCATTTGGGTTGGTTCCAGGTCTTTGCTATTGTAAATACTGCTGCAATGTATATGAGTAAATTGGTACAGAGCAGAGAAATGACTTGTCTGAAGTCACACAGCAATTGACAAGTGATGCTATAGATAAAACCAAAGCATTCTGAATTCAGAATCTATTCTTTATGCACAATACTATTCACTGCCTTGTTTGGTAGTGAATCTATTTGTTTGCTTTGGATATTTTATTCTGATTGATTTGTCCAAATCTCAATGAACAAAAGGCAATGGTTCATTATATAAGTTGATATCTGCATTATAGAATGGAAACCACTTTTGACCACGGATCTAAACAAACTTACATGATATCACATAAAGACAACTAACTGGTTAATAATTAAAATACTTTATTTGTGGGTAAATAATTAAAATTTTAAATGCACATGCCCAGGACTTGGAAATGCACATGGATATGTGCATTTATAATATTCTATTCCTTGTGCATGCTTTGCGAAGTTCTCGTATTGTGTTTTTCAGCTCCTTTAATTCATTCATATTCCTCTCTAAGTTATCCATTCTTGTTATCATTTCCTCATATCTTTTTTTAAGTTCCTTAGTTTCATTGCATTGATTTAATACATGTTCTTTTAGCTCACAAAAGTTTCTCATTATCCACCTTCTGAAGTCTAATTCCGTCATTTCGTCACAGTCATTCTCTGTCCAGCTTTGTTCCCTTGCTGGTGAGGAGTTTTGGTCCTTTCTAGGAGGCAAGGTGTTCTGGTTTCGGGTGTTTTCCTCTTTTTTCGCTGGTTTCTTATGCACAAGTTTCAATAGCCGAATTGACCAAGCAGAAGAAAGAATATCTGAAGTCGAAGACCAACTCAATGAAATTAAACGAGAAACCAAGATTAGAGAAAAAAGCACAAAAAGGAATGAACAAAGTCTCCAAGAAATGTGGGACTATGTGAAAAGACCTAACCTACATTTGATAGGTGTACCAGAAGGGGACGAAGAGAATGAATCCAAGCTGGAAAATACTCTTCAGGACATCATCCAGGAAAACTTCCCCCACCTAGCAAGACAGGCCAACACTCAAATGCAGGAAATACAGAGAACACCACAAAGATATTCCGCAAGAAGAGCAACCCCAAGGCACATAATCATCAGATTCAACAAGGTTGAAATAAAGGAGAAAATACTAAGGGCAGCCAGAGAGAAAGGTCGAGTTACCCACAAAGGGAAGCCCATCAGACTCACAGCAAATCTCTCAGCAGAAACACTACAAGCCAGAAGAGAGTGGGGGCCAATATTCAACATTCTTAAAGATAAGAACTTTCAACCCAGAATTTCATATCCAGCCAAACTGAGCTTCAGAAGTGAAGGAAAAATAAAATCCTTTGTGAACAAGCAAGTACTCAGACATTTTGTCACCAGCAGGCCTGCTTTACAAGAGCTCCTAAAAGAGGCACTACACATAGAAAGGAACAACCAGTACCAGCCATTCCAAAATCACACTAAATGCTAAAGAGCATCAACGTAATGAAGAATCTACAACAACTAACAGGCAAAACAGCCACTTAGCATCAAAATGGCAGTATCAAATTCACACATAACAATATTAACCCTAAATGTAAATGGACTAAATGCACCAATCAAAAGACACAGACTGGCAAATTGGATAAAAATCCAAAACCCATCAGTGTGCTGTATCCAGGAAACCCATCTCACATGCAAGGATACACAAAGGCTCAAAATAAAGGGATGGAGGAAGATTTACCAAGCAAATGGAGAGCAAAAAAAAGCAGGAGTTGCAATTCTCATCTCTGATAAAATAGGCTTTAAAGCAACAAAGATCAAAAGAGACAAAGAAGGCCATTACATAATGGTAAAAGGATCGATAAAACAAGAAGAGCAAATGATCCTAAACATATATGGACCCAATGCAGGTGCACCCAGATACATAAGGCAAGTTCTTAATGACTTACAAAGAGACTTAGACTCCCACACAATAATAGTGGGAGACTTTAACACTCCACTGTCAATATTAGACAGATCAACCAGACAGAAAATCAACAAGGATATCCAGGGCTTGAACTCAGACCTGGAGCAAGCAAAGCTGATAGACATTTACAGAACTCTCCACCCCAAATCCACAGAATATACATTCTTCTCAGCACCACATCACACCTACTCAAAAATTGACCACATAATTGGAAGTAAAGCACTGCTCAACAAATGCAAAACAACTGAAATCATAACAAACAGCCTCTCAGACCATAGTGCAATCAAGTTAGAACTCAGAATACAGAAACCAACCCAGAACCGCACAGCTTCATGGAAACTGAACAACTGGCTCTTGAATGTTGACTGGGTAAAAAATGAAATGAAGTCAGAAATAAAGAAGTTCTTCGAAACCAATGAGAACGAAGACACAACATGCCAGAACCTCTGGGACACATTTAAAGCAGTCTCTAGAGGAAAGTATATAGCAATAAGTGCCCATATGAGGAGAATGGAGAGATCCAAAATTGACACCCTATCATCAAAATTGAAAGAGCTAGAGGAGCAAGACCAAAGAAACTCAAAACCCAGCAGAAGACAAGAAATAACTAAGATCAGAGCTGAGCTGAAGGAGGTTGAGACACGAAAAACCCTTCAAAAAATCAATAAATCCAAGAGCTGGTTTTTTGAAAAGATCAACAAAATAGACAGACCACTAGCCAGATTGATTAAAAAGAAAAGAGAGAACAACCAAATAGATGCAATAAAAAATGATAAAGGGGAAATCACCAGATTCCACAGAAATTCAAACCATCATCAGAGAATATTACAAACAACTCTATGTGCATAAACTAGTAAACCTGGAAGAAATGGATAAATTCCTGGACTCCTGCATCCTCCCAAGCCTAAACCAGGAGGAAGCTGAAACTATGAATAGACCAATAACAAGGTCAGAAGTCGAGGCAGCAATTAAGAGCCTACCACACAAAAAAAGGCCGGGTCCAGATGGGTTCACAGCCGAATTCTACCAGACACACAAAGAGTAGCTGGTACCATTCCTTCTAAAACTATTTCAAACAATCCAAAAAGAGGGAATACTTCCCAAATTTTTTATGAGGCCAACATCATTCTGATACCAAAATCCGGCAGAGACCCAACAAGAAAAGAAAACTTCAGGCCAATATCCATGATGAACATAGATGCAAAAATCTTCAATGAAATATTGGCAAGCCGAATGCAACAGCAAATCAAAAAACTTATTCACCATGATCAAGTAGGATTCATCCCGGGGATGCAAGGCTGGTTCAACATACGCAAGTCTATCAACGTAATTCACCACATAAACAGAACCAAAAACAAAAACCACATGATTATCTCAATTGACGCAGAGAAGGCATTTGACAAAATTCAACAGCCCTTTATGCTAAAAACCCTCAATAAACTCGGTATCGATGGAACGTATCTCAAAGTAATAAAAGCTATTTATGACAAACCAACAGCCAATATCATACTGAATGGGCAAAAACTGGAAGCATTCCCTTTGAAATCTGGCACTAGACAAGGATGCCCTCTTTCACCACTCCTATTCAGTATAGTTCTGGAAGTTCTAGCCAGAGCAATCAGGCAAGAAAAAGAAATAAAGGGTATTCAAATTGGAAAGGAGGAAGCCAAATTGTCTCTATTTGCAGACAACATGATAGTATACCTAGAAGACCCCATCACCTCAGCCCAAAAACTCCTGAAACTGATAAGCAGCTTCAGCAAAGTCTCAGGATATAAAATCAATGTGCAAAAATCACAAGCATTCGTCTACACCAATAACAGACTTAAAGAAAGCCAAATCAAGAACGAACTGCCATTCACAATTGCTACAAAAAGAATAAAATACCTTGGAATACAACTCACAAGGAATGTAAGAGACCTCTTCAAGGAGAACTACAAACCACTGCTCAACGAAATCAGAGAGGACACAAACAGATGGAGAAACATTCCATGTTCATGGTTAGGAAGAATTAACATCGTGAAAATGGCTATACTGCCCAAAGTAATTTACAGAATCAATGCTATCCCCATCAAGCTACCATTGACTTTCTTCACAGAACTGGAAAAAACCACCATGAACTTCATATGGAACCAAAAGAGAGCCCGCATAGCCAAGTCAATTCTAAGCAAAAAGAACACAGCGGGGGGCATCACACTACCGGATTTCAAACTATACTACAAGGCTGCAGTAATCAAAACAGCATGGTACTGGTACCAAAACAGAGATATAGACCAATGGAACAAAACAGAGGCACTGGAGGCAACACAACACATCTACAACTATACAATCTTTGATAAACCTGACAAAAACAAGCAAGGGGGAAAGGATTCCCTGTTTAACAAATGGTGTTGGGAAAACTGGCTAGCCATGTGCAGAAAGCAGAAACTGGACCCCTTCCTGACACCTTACACTAAAATTAACTCCAGATGGATTAAAGACTTAAACATAAGACCTGGCACGATAAAAACCCTACTAGAAGGAAATCTAGGCAAAACTATCCAGAACATAGGAGTAGGCAAGGACTTCATGAACAAAACACCAAAAGCATTGGCAACAAAAGCCAAAATAGACAAATGGGACCTAATGAAACTCCACAGCTTCTGCACGGCAAAACAATCAGTCACTAGAGTGCATCGGCAACCAACAGAATGGGAAAAAATTTTTTCAGTTTACCCATCTGACAAAGGGCTGATATCCAGAATTTACAAAGAACTCAAACGGATTTACAGGAAAAAAACAAACAAGCCCATTCAAAAGTGGGCAAAGGATATGAACAGACACTTTACGAAAGAAGACATATATGAGGCCAACAATCATATGAAAAAATGCTCATCGTCACTGGTCATCAGAGAGATGCAAATCAAAACCACATTGAGATACCATCTCACGCCAGTTAGAATGGCGATCATTAAAAAATCTGGAGACAACAGATGCTGGAGAGGATGTGGAGAAAAAGGAACACTTTTACACTGTTGGTGGGAGTGTAAATTAGTTCAACCATTGTGAAAGACAGTGTGGCGATTCCTCAAGGCCTTAGAAATAGAAATTCCATTTGGCCCAGCAATCCCATTACTGGGTATATATCCAAAAGACTATAAATCGTTCTACTATAAGGACACATGTACACGAATGTTCATTGCAGCACTGTTTACAATAGCAAAGACCTGGAATCAACCCAAATGCCCATTGATAATAGACTGGATTGGAAAAATGTGGCACATATACACCATGGAATATTATGCAGCAATCAGAAATGATGAGTTTGTGTCGTTTATAGGGACATGGATGAATCTGGAGAACATCATCCTCAGCAAACTGACACAAGAACAGAAAAAGAAACACCGCATATTCTCACTCATAGGCGGGTGATGAAAAATGAGAACACATGAACACAGAAAGGGGAGTACTAAACACTGGGGTCTATTGGGGGGAAAAGGGGAGGGCCAGTGGGAGTGGGAGGTGGGGAGGGATTGCCTGGGGAGAAATGCCAAATGTGGGTGAAGGGGAGACGGAAAGAAAAGCACACTGCCATGTGTGTTCCTATGCAACTGTCTTGCATGCTCTGCTCATGTACCCCAAAACCTAAAATCCAATAAAAAATTAAAAAAAAAAAAGAAAATGAGGGTCATGCGGTGCCTCTAAAAAATAATAATAATAATAATAATATTCTATTCCTATAGACATCAACTCATTTTACCTTCATAATCATCTTTGAGGAAAACAAGACTTTTGTTCTAAAAATCAGTAATTGAAGCTCAGAGAAATTAAGAAATTTGTTCAATGTCACACAATAGATGAAATTACCTCTGCCATCTGAACAGACAGTGGTTATGAATCTTATTGTATCAATGAAAGTCCTTTTGCACCATTTCTTAAGCAGTCTTATTCTTTTTGGCATGATAGTGGCAGCTACACCCTGAAATTGGTGTGTGTGTGTGTGTGTGTGTGTGTGTGTGTGTGTGTGTGTGTTGAGGGGAGATAAATGACTTGATCCTATAAATTTCCACCCTTGAAGTTCTGTTTTTCTGCTTTCTGGGAATGTGACGTGATTAAACACATTAATAGATAATATGAGCTATATTTTTCCAGAAGCCAAACTAACCTTGGAATTTACTATGTGAAAAATATTATTAACCAAGTATCAGTCTGAATAGTTGTCAAAAATAGGACAACAAAAATATAGCACAGCTATAAAGTTTGAGGATTTATGTCAATCAGGGCAATAAATATTAGGCTGTGTAATAAGCCTAAAATCTGTGTCTTAATATAACTAATATCCATTTCCCCCTCACCTGTTCCTAGTGGGCACCACTTCTTCATGTCAGAGTTCTCTACTTCTAATCACAAGCAGAGAAGGAAGTGCTGGAGAGCACACTGTAGACGATCCTACAGAGAATTTTAGAAGTCAGAAATGGAAGTGGTATGCAGTACTGCCATACATATACACTCCATTGCCCAAAACTCCGTAACATGGTGACTTCTAGATTTAAGAACTGAAAAGAAGGGAGTTCTGGATAGTGTTGTCTTCCTGTGTTCTCAGGAACAAAAGAAAAATTTGATGAACACATAATATTCACTCTGCCACAGGAGCGGCACATCAAAAGTTCTACCAACCTCAAAGCTATCACCTCACAGTTCTTCCTACATGATGGAAAATTCTCATGTTCAGAGTCAGACATGGTTGAACAATGGAAGCATGTGTTTACTGTGATGTGCATAAGTGAAAACCTCAGGTTCCTCTATCATCTCTTTGGCTTGATGGAAATAATTCAGCTGTATGGTGCTTATCACATGTATTGAAATGTTAAAATCATCGGGATTGTTGTAATCCTTTTCAGTTATCATCATCAGTAACAGCATTTACATAGTATGTTACAATCCACAAAAAACTTTTGCAGACCTGCTCTCATTTTAGTTTTACAATAATCTTCTGAATCACTTGGGCAGGAAGCATTTCCCTATATTACAGAACAAAAAACTGAAGTTCTGAAAGATTAAGAAATTTCCCCTTATTTAAACCAGCTAGAAGATAATCAAGAAGATAGTCAAGCTGAAACCAGGACACAGGTCTCAGACACAATGATATCTACTACAGGGCCATTTCCATTATGCTGATTTACCTCTCACACTTACAATGTCAGTTGCAAGATTCCTAAATTAGGTACAGCCAATTCGGCACTGAGATACATACATACATACATACATACATACATACATACATACATACATACATATATATATATTCTTTTTTGAAGTATGGGATTTAGTCACAGTCAAAAAGTCTATCAGTCAATTAGTATTTGAATCTCCACGACAGGGAATACCACTGTTAAGCAATGCCTTCAGACAGCCTTTTTACTTTTTTAAGTGTTTAAGAATTGACTTTCACTGAGTGAAAATCTTTTGCCTTGTATTTGAGCAGAATGTTGATCTGAGTGAACAACTTTTTGGGTAATTAAATATAGCAAGATTTTATAGGATTAGTAAGTCCGGCCACTTTTTCTTTTGGCTGCCAATCTTGAGAGAGTGTGACATTAGATATAAAGTCAATTAGTGTGTTGGGAGAAAGTACTTCTACTGTCCACACAACAAATTTCTACCATCGTACTAGGCTTGGATAAAAAATAACAATTAAGGTCTGTATATTGTGAACAAATAGGTGAAAACCAGCTAGAGGTTTTTGAGCTGCCAGGTGTTGGCAAGCCATTGCCATGGCAGATCTTACTATACTCAAGAATTGAAGGCAAAAATTATTTGCCTTCTCCCTGCCTCCATATTCAGGACTTGGATGTGAGATTACAGTATAGGAGTTAAACTATAAAACTCTAAAATATCATATGATAGGAGAGCTTGGTAGTCTACAGAGACACACTAAAGAAACAAAATGGGTAATGAATACAGGCTTGTCAGCTTTCACTGTCCATCAGAAGCAAAGTGTATTGGCCATGAAATCAAATAATTATAGCTATGTTAATTGAACACCTGCTATGTGCCAGGCATATATGCTAATTATGTTCCATGCATAGGCTTAATTAAGTCTATATGTGAGACAACTAGAAATTAAGTTATTCTTTTTATCAGCCTCATTTTACACATGAGGTAACCAAGGTTTAGAGCAATTAAGTGAGTTTCCAAAGATCACACAGCTAGTAAATTATGAACTTCAAATCAGGATTCAGATGCATATGGATCTGCTTTCAGAATCTGAACAGGAGCTCAAGTGATTTCCTCATCAGGATCACCTACATAAGGCTTAAAGTTGTAAAAGTGTTAGTCCTGCTGCTGTATGCACTGAATCTGAATGTTAAGGATAAAATCTAAGCATCTGTATTTGAAAAAAATCTTCATAGATTTATGTTCTGCAGTGAGAAGAAAGAACCACTACATTAACAGATACCACATAAAATGAGGAGAGTGACTGTGGTTGAAAGGATATTAACTTGGTCTCCAAAATTCTAGTTAACTGGTGCAGGCACCCTGTATAATCACCACCCTTTGCGTGTGTGTGGGGCGTGTGGATATGAAGGGATAATCACATAACTCAATTAAGTTATATGTTAAAAGTGATGGGCTAGTCATTAGTATAATGGTTACCTTGTATAAGACTCTGTCTTAGCAGATTGGAGGAGAGGGCCTTGAAAACAAAAAGGCTACCATGTGCGAGGGCCTATAAGCAAGTCACATGGTAAGGGACTATGTGAAATTTCTAGGGGCTAAGAACAGCCTTCTGCTCAGAGTCAGTAAGAAAAGGGGAGGTCACTTTTACAACTTTAAGAAACTGAATTTGCCACAATTGCATGACATTTGAAGAAGACCTCAAATTTTAGAAATGAACACAGTCCAGGTGAAACCCTGATCAGAAGTCCCATTTAAGACATACTTAGACTCTTAACTCGTGGAAATGATTAATTCATAAGTGTGTGTTTTGAGATATTAAGTTTGTATAATGTGTTGTGCAGCAATAGATTACTAATACAGTTATCAAAGAAAAATTCTTGGTACCCATTTAAGCCCAGTCTGGGAGACAGGTCCAGGAAGTCTACCAATGTTAACTGTATTTATATTGTGGTGGCAGGCTCATATCTGATGTAGCTATTTAGCTACTCCCCTCATTCTGATGCCATACTCACCAATAAACCTTGTGAATTTGATTTAACTTCTCCCATTGGTGCTCCTAAAATAACTGTTAACTAAAAGAAAGAAGAGCTGTTCCCTTTGACGCTGTCATATACAATGATAAAGAAATCAATTGGCATTCTGTTTAGACCACATTATCTGTGACTTTAATTACTGTGAGTCTGCCCATGATAGATCAATGAGTTTGGGTGCTAGAAAAGCAGTTTCTGAAGCAGTTTGCCTTGGAAAAATCCCTGTGCATCACTGCTCCTTCATTGAATAAAGATGGATCAAATGCTTACTATGTGGCAAGCACTATTGGCTCACATTATGGATACTCTCATTGAAACCTCATTATTAACAAGCTATTCATTTGACAAAGTCAGTGAAGCAACTAAACTTAAGAGAAATACTAAGTGGGGTGGTATATGGAGGCAGAGAGATGAACAAAATATGCCATGTACATAAAACAGTGTAATGGATTACTCAAAATATAAAGCATGAGTCTTGTTATTTTTATGACAAAAATATTTGCAGCCTGGCTTTAACAAGTTTGACATTCACTCTCTTTTATCTGATATTTTCTTGCTGGTAAAATCATATCAGCGAGCATTTTGCACCAGAATTCTGACTCCACTTATTTTAATAGTGTGTGTAATAGAGGAAAGCTGGTGCCATTGTCCTCTATTTGTCCTCTACTGCAATCTTACCTGTCAAGCTGCAGGAGTCAGTACAACAGTTAATTTCTAGATAAGTATATCTTAAGAGGCCATACAAAAATCACCTGCAGGTTTAGACTGCAAGATTGAATTTTCTAAGCATAATAGCTCAGTTGTAGGAGGGATGATGTAGATATTTCTTCTCTGATACATTTCTATCCACTGATAGTGGATATGGACAGTTAAAGGGATGGAGCCCATTATTACTATCTTTCTTTCTGCAAGCAGTTTTACACAGATTCATGCCTTTTGCTGCCTATCTCCTGGGCTCAGTTTCCAGGGTATTTATGAAATGTCCCTAAAGAAAAAGAAAGGTCATTGAGTAAGAATGAACCGAGGCTGTGTTTTCTCAAGTGCTACTTGACATCAAGTACAAATATGAAATACAATACTGTGCTGTTTAGCATGAAAATGCAGTTTCTGTGCTTTGCAATTTTTGTTTAATTCAAATACTTAGGCAGCACTTGACCTGGATCAATTCCCTGGTTACATGATGGGTAGACTGCGGTGAACTAAAGTTAACACAGTTTTTGTCCTAATGACAACAACAGCCTAGTTAAAGAGACTGATACATAACAAATCAATTACCTAAAAATAAATGATATATTATTGGATAAGGATGCAATAACAAGAATAGAAAAATAGTAATCCCTTTATACTTGTGTGCTGCTTTTCAGATTTATCTTAATGTCTCTGAGAAAAGTGTTATTAACCCCTATATTACCTATGAATAAACTTAAATAAGGTCTGGAGAGATTAACTGACATGTTGAATATGACTTGCAATTCAAACTGGATCTATAAATTTCAAATTCAAAGCAGCTTCATCACTTCTCAAAGCAGGATTTTCTGTAGAAAAATTGAATTCTCAGGTGAATGTGATCTCATGTGAATAGATACAACAGGTGGGGGAAATTAATGATACAAAAGAGGGCAAGGTGAAAAGCTGATAATTACAGGCATCCCATGGTTGAAGTGAAGCTGAAGATAGGATGACAAAAATAAAACCAAGGTGTAGAACTGAGCTAGCAGCATAACCAGTAACAAAATGACCATAGTAAAAGGTAACATACTCTCCTGTTGTCATTGTATATCCTTATGTACAAATAAAAGGAATCATTTCTCTAGTCGCATGAACAGGAGAAATGCATGTGACTAGGTAGAAATAAGGATCATGAAGTTTGTAGAGTAATGAGTGCTTCTCATCCTGCTCCTTCTGGCAAAGGGATGGCAACGCGCTAAAGGTTCCACATCTTCCCTCAATTAGCGCTGTTGTCTCTATATCATGAATGATACTCTAAGGCTTTTATAGATGCCTAAGAGAGTCAAAGGATAGGGTTTGTGCCATATCGGCTAGCATACTTAGTGCCCTCATTGTGAGAAAGAGTCAAGGGGAAAGGAGCAGGGACGAGGCCTCTCTATTTTCATTTCTCATATACTTATTTCTTCATATGATGGGGATGGAGAGGTGAAAGCAGTATAGAGACTGTCTTGGGGTTTACAATTCATCTACTCACAATGGAATTGCAAGTAATGCCAATCTTCTGTTTGCTCTCAGTAGAGAAGCAAGCACATTCTGCTGATGGAATCCCCCCCATAAAACCTATCTTATACATTGGGGTGATGCAACAGAAAAAGAGGAACATACAATTAGTCTTTGTACTTAACCACCTATATTATTCAGGGTTCTCTAGAGAGACAGAACTAATAGGATAGATGTATGTATATGCAAGTGAGTTTATTAAGGATTATTGACTTACATGATCACCAGGTAAGACCCCACAATAGGCTGTCTATAAGCTAAGGAGCAAGGAAGCCAATCTGAGTCACAAAACCTCAAAAGTAGGGAAGCTGACAGTGCAGTCTTTAGTCTGTGGCCGAAAGTCTGAGAATGCCTGGCAAATCGCTTGTGTAAATCCAAGAGACTAAAAGCTGAAGAACTTGGAGTCTGATGTTTGAGGGCAGGACACATCTAGCATGGGAGAAAGATAAAGACTGGAAGACTCAGCAAGTTAAGACTTTCCGACTTCTTCTGCCTGCTTTATCCTAGCTATGCAGGTAGTAGATGATTAGATGGTGCCCACGCCTACAGAGGGAGGGTCTGCCTCTCCCAGTCCACTGACTCAAATATTCATCTCCTTTGGCAATGTCCTCGCAGACACACCCAGGAAAAATATTTTGCATCCTTCAATCTAATCATGTTGACACTCAATATTAACCATCATACCACCTATGAAGAGAGAAGCAGAATCCTCAGATTATTTACAGGAACTCTTGAAAAAGTGTTGGAAAGAAATGGCAATAATTTGATGTCAAAGGAGCTAGAAGTTTGCAGGCAGCTTCTCACACTTGACATTGCTTTGCAGGTTCCTGTGGTCCTTAAAGTTATGTGCAACACAATATTACAGTTCCATTTTATTATAAGTGTGCCACTATGTCACAGGCAAAAAAGGTAAAGAATAGTGGGAAGGTTTTAATAGAGAAAAGATAGCAGACTCAAATTGAGACAATCATCCCAAAGGGCCGTTTTGCCAAGTGTAGGCGTACAGGAACATTGAAGGAGGATGCATTGGTGAAGAAAGGGAACAATTTCCATAGCTGTAAAATAGAAAGTCTTGTATTATTATCTTGGAGGGGCAAAGTGACGTTTGGTTTTGAATACAGCTAATTCAAGATGATGTACAGTAAGAGGATGTCCAGGGGAATTAATAACACTTCCTAACTCTACTCCTTCAGCTCTCTTGCTCCCTGGACCCCAACAACCTAACCCATCAGAAAGACTGGTAGAGAAATGCTGCATTTAATAAAGCTCTATTTCTTCATATAAGGCCTTAAGAGTAGGAAGTATGCAATGTCACATTTCTTCAACACCAAGAACTAAGTCTTAGTTATCATAAAGATGTAATTATCATTATACAGCACAATTTTTTTTAATTTTTTATTGGATTATAGGTTTTGGGGTACATGAGCAGAGCATGCAAGACAGTTGCGTAGGTACACACATGGCAGTGTGCTTTGCTTTTCTTCTCCCCTTCACCCACATTTGGCATTTCTCCCCAGGCTATCCCTCCCCACCTCCCCCTCCCACTGGCCCTCCCCTTTTCCCCCCAATAGACCCCAGTGTTTAGTACTCCCCTTTCTGTGTCCATGTGTTCTCATTTTTCATCACCCACCTATGAGTGAGAATATTTAAATGTTTCTGCTACTTACTAGTTCTGTGACCTTGGGAAAATTCCTTCACCTCGTTGAAACTGAGTCTCTTCACATATTACAATACAAATAATAATAATATTTTCACAAAATTGTAAAGGTTAAACAAAGCATCACAAAGCTTAACATGTAGTAAATATTTTGTGACTAGTAACTCTTATTATAAAATGGCAAATGAATGAATTAATGAAAAATAAGAAAAAATACGTTTTTATAAAGTCTTCCTAGCAGTAAAATTTTTGAATATTTTTTTAAAAATAGTATTTCTTGGCCTAAGAGACCTATTAGGAATAAACTATTTTGCCCATTAAAACATGGATTTTGTCTTAAATAAGGCCAACCTGTTAGTATAGCATGCTATTTTGAGAATATTAAAGTGCACAGGCAAAAAATGATGGAAGGTTTCACAGATGACTGAGGCTTGGGATACATGATTTTAAAAATTTCTACAACTCAACAGTTTCAGTTTGGCACTTTAGAGTTTTTAACAAATTGGATTCATTGTACAAAAGGATACCACTGATAGTCATTTAGAATGACAAGGGCCACCAATAACCTGGGATCGTTATATTAGCTTGCAAAGTGTATCCAAATGTTTCTTTCTTAACAAATCCAATGATTAAAGTAGAGTTTAGGTTAGATGACTGTTCAGTCCCAGGAGGACCTGCAGAAATTGTCAGTTAGTCCCAAATCATGCTCTAGATATGCAGCATTTGGCCCTTTAATCATTTATCTGCCTCCAATTACCACCAACTCATATCAAGGAGCAATTGCTCCTTACAGTCTAGCGTGATTGACTGAAATCAAACCCCAATTTGAATTTGATTATGCCAATAAATTTTAAACTTTCAGTTGTTAATAAATCACAGTGATGCCGGTAGTGTTGTTTTTGGTATCATCTCAATTTTCAGCTCCTGACTCCCTGGGCATGATTAAGGTAGGCACTTTCAATGAGATCTCTGACCTACCATATTTTTGATAATGAAAATAAGCAATTTGCTTCAACTTTTTTCCTGGCTTCTCAGCATGTCATTGGCCAGATTACCAAGGCACAGGCTGGCATAATTCAGCCCATCCTAGAATCAACTTACTTTCTCCTTACAGAGATGTTTACAGATTTGTACATGCTAATCAGGACTATATTATTTGAAATAAAAATACTGTGAAATTCTAAGGTCAAGTTCAGAACCTCTCTCTATCTGGAGGTACCTAGACTTTCTGTCGAAGGAAAGGAAACAATTCCTTTACTTTAAAACACCTCCACAGGACTCATAAATTTAAGAAACCACAAAACTCCTGGTAGAATCTCATGTATTTTAGTTTTATATTACATTCCACTACCTGTGTCCAACAGGAAATCAATATTTTATTATACATACTATAATATTTAGCCCAAGGTAGCCTGAAAAAAATCTTATTTGATCCCAATTCTTGAATGGATAAAGTATGACTCACTAGGGTACAGCAACAATGACAACTTGACCCTCTGCATGTTCATTCTTTTAATTTGGAGAAGTGTGTGGTGATATATATATTTTTTTATCCCTAAATTCCCACTTTTACACCACAGTTAAGCAAAGTTATAGCTAGTTCTACAGTTATAGCATGATGCCCTTCCCCTCCATGTTTAAAAAAGTACAGTCTAGGGCTCTGACTTCTGAAACCTGTAGTTACCCAGAGACATGCAGTTTTATAAGTATCCAAGCCAAGATAAAGTGCCTGATTGGGAAATGTAATGCTTCCTTCAGCCACCATCTAACCCACAGTGATTGCAAATCAGGGTTTGGAATAATATTTCCTTAGCTATTACCATGGGGTTAGGCTATTTATCTTGGAAGACAGGCAGAATTTAATTGAAGCCGATAGAGCTGTGCATACTTCAGGTAAGGCAGGTAAGGCTTTTACTCTAACTCACATTTATAAAATCACTATGAAACAGATATACCTGCCTTACAATTCCCCATTGCCTATGAGAAGGAAACCGCTATTAGCACTTGATATTCACCTCAGAGTAAAAGACCATCAGAACTGAACCAGCAACTCCCTGCATCCCTAATTAGGTTCTTTAAGGAGCCTACTTTGCCCAGGGCATTCTTCATCATCTGTATGTTCCTCCACATAAAACTGTACATTTGCAAATCTACCTTCTTCTCACATCCTTTAGCAACTACCAAGGACTCACTTTCTCTATTTTACCATTTGGATGTTGTCTCATGTCAGCTAATCTACAATTTGACCTAAACAGAATCCCAGTTGGCTTTTTTGTATAATTCGAGAGGTTAATTATAAGAATAATTGTGGAAATATGAAATATCTAGAATGACAAAATATGAAAAGTGAAGTTGGAGAACTCATCTGATTTCACAATCTACCATAAAAACTACAGTAATGCAAATAATGTAACATCAGCAAACAGATAGACTATTAATCTATCAAGGGAAAGGACAAGAGGTTTCAGATCTAGAACTAAACATGTATGGTCAATTTATTTTCAATAAAGGGGCTAATATAACTAAATGGGATTTTTTTCAGAAAAAGTGGCTGGAAATTGGATATCTGTATGCATATACAAAATTGTATACACATACACACATATACATACTAATATGAGTATATGTATATCTTAAGCCACCTATAAAATTAAATTAAAATGTATCATTGATTTAAACATAAGAATTACATAACAATTAGAACTATAAAACTTTTAGGAAAAATATGAGAATAATCATTATGACCTTAATTAAGCCAAATAGTCCTTAGGAAGGTTATACAAAGTAATAAAAAAACAAAAACCTTAAAAAATGGTATATAGAACTTCATTCAAATTTTAAAACTTCTTGTTCAAAAGAAACTGGTAAAAAATTAACAGGCATACCACAGGCTAGAAAAAAGCCAAATCTTTACCACTTAATGATTACATAAATCATTTTTCTATTTCATGCCATGTAGTAGAATTCAGAAATGAGAAAAAATGAATTACTAATATATGCAGCCATATGAATGAATATTGAAAACAATGTAATAAGTAATATAATAAGAAGCCAGACACAGCACTCTACCTGCTGTACAACTTTATTTATATAAAGCTGTAGAAAACACAAACCTGTAGTTATAGAAAGCAGATCAATGGTTAGCAGGGCAAAAAAATTGGGAGGAAAATGACTACAAAATGTCAGAAGAAACTTTGGATAAAAATGGAAATAGAATATATATCTTTATTGTGATGGTGGTAACATAACAGTATACATATGTCAATACTCATTGAATTGTACATGTAAATTTGGCAGATTCATTTTTATGAAAATTATATCTCAATAAAATTGATTAAAATACATCTATGTATCTATATATTTGATATGTATATGTATTTACTTTATGTGTATGTATATATTTGATTTTCAGTAAAGATAAAATTAGCTCTGTAGCCCTATTTCTTGTGTACCAATGGGTATACTAACTGCTAATAATCAAGCTACATAATAAATATGAGTGGAATTAATAAAGAGAAATGACAGAAATTTTAATTAAAAACAAATATAAATAAAATATAATAAACTTTTCAATTAGAAGTACACATGAATAGAAGAACATGGAAGTTTGCATGAGTGTATTTGTTAATTGTTTGATTTTTCAGTATACCTGAGCAACTACCTTGAGAATTATTGTTGATGCCTTAAGGCCATGCTATGTACTAGATGCCCATGTTTGCAAAATGTATGATTAAGAAATCAGTTAACACAAATTCCTATTTTATGTGAAATTGACCCAGGATAAGCAACAGCAAGAGGGTCAATCAATAGTGGCCAGAGATTGGGATACAGAGAATATGTAATAAGTTAATACAAGGCTCTTGCAAGAAATATGTTTAAATATCAGGAATAAATACAGAGAAACTAAGTTAAAAGCCTTTAAAGAATCACCTACACATGTGTATAACATTATTTTACCTCAGCAACTTCAAACTAACCAAGTATATTAACTATAATCATGAATCAAGGATCTTAGCAGTGCTTATCTGTCTTCTAATGAAGAATGTCTGCTTATTCTTCATCCCCAAAGAGGTCTGCAGCTCAGACGGACTGTGGCATATAGAAAACTGTGAAGCCAGCCGCCTTGATGACTCTGAGGAATATGTCAGGCTAAAAGATATAAATGATCAAACAAAGAAATCAATGATTATTCGAATTCATATTTGCATGAGAAAAAAAGTAATTCATATATTGTGTATGAAAGAATGTTATTGACCATGTTAGTCTGCAAGCAGTATCTCATGCTGTTTATTCATCAATGGCTCCTTTTGGCACTTTTTTCTGCCACTGTTAGTAAGCACTTCATGTAAAAGATGGTGCTTCCATGTATTCATAAAACACATTCGTGAACCATCTAACCAGATTCACATTGTACACTTTTCTAGGTTGTAGTCTCCAGCAGCCAATTTCACAATTCTTTCTTCTATACAATTCTTACTTTACTCCTACAATGTGGTATGAAGTATAGTTTTTTTAATCTTGACTTTGGCTTATCTCTCATATGCTCTGTACTTGTACCTCAGTGCTGCAACCTTGGGGAATCCACTGGCGTAGTTACATGCAAATTATTTCTGGCCTAGGAATAGAATTAGGACAACTATCATCAGGTCTTTGTGGCTCAGTCTATCTCCAACGATGGAAGTGAATTATCATGATAAGAAAACCTTGTTTATGTTACTTAAAATGTATTATACCAGTCTTAGAAATAAAAACTGCTTAGCAATCTGAAGTGTTTTCATCTAGTAAGCAGCAGAGAGGTTTAGTATTGTTAACACTTTGTTAAAAGAACAAAAAGCATGGTATTACAGTCAAAAGAGGATTTGAAACTTTTATCTCATTTTAGAAGCAGGTAAAGCTTTATGGAGCTATCACCCTGAATAAGTGCAATGTAATCATAAAGCACATTTATTTTATTTTATTTTTGCTGTAATTGAACCCTTATAACTATCATAATCATTAAATTTAGCTAGTTCTTCTCCTACCTCTGGGAAACAAGTTGCATAAGCCTCACAGCTTTTTGAATAATTATTATGTAATATAAGGTCCTCTGGGAATACATTAAAATAACCAGCCCCATGTAAGAAATAAAACTCCAAGTTTAATATAAAGTTAAAGCCCCATCTTTTCCCTAAAGTCATTGAAAGGTGTTACACTATGGTTTGAATATGTCCCCCAAAAAGCATGTGTTGGAAACTTAATCTCCAATGCAGTCATGTTGGAAGATGGAGCCTAATGGAAGATATTTAGGTCATGAGGGTGGAACCTTTGTGAATGGATTAATGCAGATTATAAAAGGGCTTGAGACTGTGAGTTAGATCTTTTGCTCTCTCACACACATCCTCTTGCCATGTGATGCCTACCACCATGTTATGGTACATCAAGAAGGACCTCACCAGAGGTGATCCCATGACCTTGGGCTTCCCAGCCTCCAGAACCATGAGCCAAATAAGGATTTTTTGTTTTTAAAGTATCCAGTGTGTGGTATTCTTTTATTGCAACACAAATCAGATCAAGACAGTGTATGTGCCTTTCTCACCTTGTGTTTCTATTCTTTTTCTATCATTTATTAAACAAAGGTCTATATCCTCAGAATTGGAGCAAGGAGATGAAGGAGAAATAATGGAGGTAGAGATGTGTCTGCATGACTAATACTATCCTGGTTGTCTAATTTTACCATTCTCTGGATGTGAGGCTGCCTTTCTGGCAGGGTGATTTCATGGGTTCTTCAGGCATTTCATATTACTATAGATCCTCATCTGAAGTTTCCTTGATGAGAGCTGTATCTATCAGGGTCCCATCAGTTTACAGATGGAATATACAAGTCTAGATAATTTGAAAGGTTTACTTTAAAATAGATTATTTACAAAATTGTGAATGGAGAATAGACAAATGGTAAAGGAGAGTAAAGTGACCCGGTGATAATGACAGTGAGTGTTACTTCCTTCAGGCCTAAAAAGATAAGAAAAGGGAATGGTGGTCACCAGTACCCAGAAGGAAACTGTCATGAAAAGAAGGCCAAAATGAGAGGAAAAAAAGACATTGATCAAAGATTATAATAAGGTGAGAGGCCTCAGATAAAAATAACCAAGAAACCAACATTCTAATACAATTTTCTACTTTCTTTATATTTTCTGCTATGGATTCCCTATGTAAAACCCAACTGGAAGCCAGAGAGCAAGGGAACCCTATTATGTAGTACATCAAGATCAGCCTTTTAAGGCAATGAATTGATGTAGATAAGTGGAGAGAAGAGGTCTTAGAGTGCAGCAAGATGGCAGAATAGAAGGTTCATCCATTGCCCCTGTAAGGACATCGATGTAACAAATATCTACATTAAAAAAGTATAAGAACCACAAATCAAGAGAATACTCACAGTACCTGGTTTTAACTTTATTATCACTGAAAGAAGTAGGAAAAATAGCCTTGACTTACAAATGCCACCACCACCAACACCCCAGCAGGATCAGCATGGTGCACAGAGCATTTCTGTGCACTGAGGAGAGGGAGAGCACAGCAACTGTGAGGTATTGAACTTATTACTGCCCTATTGTAGCAGAAAAAAATACAGACCAAACTCAGATAACACCCAACCATGGAAAGAATAATTAAATCAGTCTTAGCCATAGAAGAATTGCTGATCCCAGCAGTGGAAAATTGAGCTCTTTAAGCCCCACAACCATGAGCTAAAGGGCTTCTTGTCCCTAACTAAACATTAAAGGCAGTCTAGGCCATAACAACTACAAATCTTTGTCAAATCCTAGTGCTGAACTAGGCCCAGAGACAGTGGACTGTGTGGGGCACCTGACCTACTAAGACGCTAGCTGGAGTGGCTAACGGAGTGCTGGGATCTCCCCCTATATACTATCAGGCTTCACATCTCATAGCTTCAAAATATATTCATTTCTTCTGCATGAAGAGAGGAGAAAAAAGAGTGGGGTGGGCTTTGTCTTGCATTCTGGATATCAGTTCAGTCAAAGCAGAATGGGGCAACAGTTGGAGTCATGAGATCTTCTGTGCAGGGCTTAGCTCCCAGATGATATTTCTGGACACACTCTGGACCAGATAGGAACCCACTACCATGAAGGGAAGGACCTAGTCCTGGCAGGATTAAGCACCTGCTACCTGAATAGCCTTTGGGCCTTGAATAACCAGAAGTGATATCCATGTAATACCTAGGTATTACATAGAGCAATTTGGGTAAGACTTCGAGACTTGCTGGATTTAGGTAAGATTCAGCACATTTCCAGCTGTGGTGACTATGAAGTAAGAATCCTTCTGCTTGAGAAAACAGAAGGAAAAGTAAAGAGTACTTTTTCTTGCACTTTGGATACCAGCATGGCCACAGGTGGGTAGAGTATCAAGCAGGGCCTTGGTATCACTGACTTCAGGACTTGGCTCTTGGATGGCATCTCTAGACCTGCCCTGCAACTGAGTGGAACCCAATGCCCTAAAGAATGAGTCCCAGCCCAGGCTGCATTCACCCCAAGCTGGCTTAAAAACCCTTAGGCCTTAAGAAAATATTGGTGATAGTCTGGCAATAATCCCTATGGGCCTGTGGTGGTGGCCATGGGATGAGACTCCTCTACCTCTGAAAAGGGGAAAGAAGAGTATGAAGGAGTGACATTGTGTGGGTTACGTACCGGCTTGGCTGCAGTACAATAGAACACCAGGTATACTTCTTAGGTTTTTGTCTCTAGTTTCTGGCTCCCAAATGAAGGCTCTGGACCTGCTTGAGGCCTGGGGGATCTTGCTGGTCTGAGGCAAAGGACACATTTGCCACCTTCTAATTGTAGAGCCACAGAGACTTGAGCACACATAGGCAGTAACCAAGGAGTGGTTACAGCACAAGGCACCGTGCGAGACCAACTGCTGTGTTGGCTTTAGGTCTGACCAAACACTGTCGTACAGAAGGTAGCCATAGAGGTGCTGTGTCACTTCACCACCAGCTCCAGTTGGCTCAAAATCAAGAGAGAGACTACATCTGTTTGGGAGAAAGTAAGGGAAGAGAACAAGAGTCTGTACCTGGTAATCTAGAGAATTTTTTCAAATCTTGTCCAAGACCAACAAGGTGGCACCTTTACCAGTCTGAAAGAACTACGGTGCTCTTGGGCTTTGAGTACCCCTAAAATAGAAGCTGCTTAGATTGCAATACCCAAGTTCTACCTAATATCTGGAAAGCCTTCCAAAGAAGGAAAGATACAAGCAAACCCAGATGAAAAGACTAAGAAATACCTACTCCGTCAATGCCCACATACAGAAGAACATCTAAAAGTGTCAAGGAAAACATGACCTCACCAAAAAAACTACATAAGTGACCAGTGGCCAGTCCTGAAGAAGCAGAGATATGTAAAATTTCAGACAGAGAACTCAAAATAGCAGTTTTGAAGAAAGTTAAAATATTCAAAATAACATGGAGAAGGAATTAAGTATTCTATCAGACAAATTAAACACAGAGATTAAAATCATTAAAACAAACCAAGCAGAAATTTTGGAGTTCAAAAAATGCAGTTGGCATACTATACAATATATCAGAGTATTTTAATAGCAGAATTGTTCAAGCAAAATAAATAATGAGTGAGCTTGAAAAGAGGCTATTTAAACAGAAGAGACAAAATGAAAAAATGAAAAACAATGAAGCATGCCAACAAAATCCACAAGATAGCCTCAAAAGGGAAAACCTAAGAGTAATTGGCCTTAAACAGAAGACAAAGACATGGGTAGAAATATTATTCAGGTGTATAATATCAGAGAACTTGATCAGAGAAGAACCAATCAAAAATAATGATTACAATTTCTCAAACCTAGAAAAATGTATCAATATTCAAGTATAAGAAGGGTATAACCCAAACATCAAGCGGACATAACCCAAAGGAGAATACCTCAAGGCATTTAATATTCAAATTCCCAAAGGTCAAAAATAAAGAAAGAATCCTAAAATCAGCAACAGAAAAGAAACAATTAACACGCAATAGAACTCTGATATGTCTGGCAGCAGATTTTTCAGTGGAAACTTAACAGGCCAGAAAAGAATGGAATTAAATATTTAAAGTGCTGAAGGAAAAATCTTTTACTCTAGATTAATATATGTGATGAAAATATTTTTGAAACATCAAGGACAAATGAAAATTTACTTAGACCAACAAAACCTGTGAGATTTCATCAAAATATGACCTGTCCTAAAAGAAATGCTAAAGGAAGTACTTCAATCAGAAAGAAAAGAATGTTAATGAGCAAGAAGAAATCATCTAAAGGAACAAAACTCACTGGTAATAATATGTACACAGAAATTCACAAAATGTTACAACACTGTATCGTGTAAACTACTCCTTGGTACAAAGATTAAATAAAGAGCCAATCAAAAATAATAATTAAAATTTCTCAAAACATACCCTGTACAGTAAGATATAGATAGAAACAACAAGAAGTTAAAAAGCAGGGGACAGGACATGTGCTGTGGCTCACGCCTGTAATGCCAGCACTTTGAGAAGCCGAGGAGGGTTGATTATCTGAGGTTGGGAGTTTGAGACCAGCCTAACCAACATGGAGAAACCCCGTGTCTACTAAAAATACAAAATTAGCTGAGCGTTCTGGTGCATGCCTTTAATCCCAGCTACTCAGAAGGGTGAGGCACGAGAATCACTTGAACCTGAGAGGTGGAGGTTGCGGTGAGCCAAGATCACACTGTTGCACTCCAGCCTAGGCAACAATAGCAAAACTCCATCTCAAAAAAAAAAGCAGGGGACAAAGTTAAAGCATGATGTTTATATTAGTTTTCTTTTTGCTTGTTTGTTTACTTATGCAAACAGAGTAAAATTGTTATAAGTCTGAAATACTGGGTTATAAAATTGTATTTGTAAACCTAATGGTAACTTCAAACCAAAAAGCACACAACAAACTGAATTATATCACCAGCAAAATTCTCTTTCATTTAAAGGAAGACAGGAAGGAAATGAAAAAGAGAATACCACAAAACAAGCAAAAAACAATAATAAAATGGAAGGAGTAAGTCTTTATTAATCAATAATAACATTTGATATAAATGAACTAAACTCTCCAATCAAGAAACATAGAGTGGATGAATAGATAGAAAAATAAAGCCCAATGATCCTTTGCCTACAAGAAACACACTTATCTTACAAAGAGACACTTAGATTGAAAATAAAGGAACAGAAAAAAGTATTTCATACCAATGGAAGCCAAGAAACAGCAAAAGTAGCTATATTTATATCAGACAAAATATATTTTGAGACAAAACCTGTAAGAAAATGTAAAGAAGATGAAGGGGTCAATTTAACAAAAAGATATAACAATTTTAAATTTACATAGAGCCAACACTGGAACACCCAGACATGTAAAGCAAGAATTATTAGCACTAAGGAGAGAGATAGGCCCCAATACAATAATAGCTGGAGCCTGTAATACTTTCAGCATTAGACAAAGCTTCCAGACAAAAAATCAACAAAGAAACATTGGCCTTAGTCTACATTACAGAACAAATTACTCTACTATATATTTCCAGGCCATTTCATCCAGTGGCTACAGAATACACATTCTTTTTCTCTCCACAGGGATCATTCTCAAGGAAAGAAGATATGGTAGTGACATGGTTTGGCTTTGTGTCCCCACCCAAATCTCACCTTGAGTTGTAATGCAATAATTTCCATGTGTCATGGCTGGCACTCAGTGGAAGGTAACTGAGTCATGGGGGTGGTTTTCCCCCATGCTGCTCTCATGATAGTGAGTACGTTCTCATGATATCTGATGGTTTTATAAGGGGCTTCCCCCCTTCTTTTGGCACTCATTCTCTCTTCTGCTAACCTGTGAAAGGTGACTTCCACCATGATTATAAGTTTCCTGAAGCCTCCCCAGCTATGTGGAAATGTGAGTCAATTAAACCTCTTTCCTTTAAAAATTACCCAGTCTTGGGTATGTCACTGTAGCAGTGTGAGAATGAACTAATACAGATAGATCAAAAAACAAGTCTTAAAATAATCAAAACTAGTGAAATAGTATTAAGCATCTTTTCTGACCACAATAGAATAAAACTAGAAATAAAAAAGATAAGTTTTGGAAAGTATCACACATCTATAACAAAATATCTGAGACTAGGTAATTTATAAAGAAAAGAGGTTTAATTGACTCATGGTTTTGCAGGCTGTATAGTAAGTATGTTGGCTTCTGCCTCTGCTCAGCTTCTGGAAAGGCCTCAGGAAACTTACAATCATGGTGGAAAGCAAAACAGTACAGAGACATCTCACGTGGCCAGAGCAGGAGGAAGAGAAAGAGAGATGGTGAAGATGCTGTACACATTCAGAAAACCAGATCTTAGGAGAACTCTATCACTAAAACTGCACTAGGTGGATGGTGCTAAGCCATTGGGAACCTCCCCTATGACCCAATCACCTTTCACCAAGCCCCACCTCCAACACTGGGTATTGCATTTCAACATGAGATTTGGGTGGGAACACAGATCTATGCCATATCAGAACTCCTTTTGCTGTATCCCATAGGTTTTGTTACGTTTCCATATATGTATTTATTTATATGTATTTATTAAACAATATACTACTGATTGACCAGTAGTCAATTTTTCTATGAAGAAATTCAGAAAGAAATTGAAAAATGTCTTGAAACAAATGACAAAGGAAGAGTGATATACCCATCAAAACCTTTTTTGGTAAACAAATTTAAAAAACAATTATAAAAGGTAATAAGATAATTGAAAGCCATTATTTTCAGCAATTTTAATCAGTTTTTGACCTACCCTATTTGATGTGGTATGCCTTTTGGGTTTTTGCTTTTTGTAACATGACAAGACAGGGTGATATTCTCACTGTTAATTGCAGGCAGGAGTCCAAAAAAAATTAAATCCTTAGAAGTTAGCTTGTGAGCACTTAATAAATAAAATAGTTAATCTCTACACAACATCTGGGGTTCACTAAGAAAAATGTATACCTTAATAACAATGTTCTTTTGGTTTCTTAGATTTCAGATGGCACTCCTGGGAATGCTATAAATTGTTTGTATTTGGAGGTCTGCAGGGTATTTTGCTAGGACTTCTTGATTTGATGGTGTATCAAATAAAGATACGTGAGCTTGATGAGCAGTGGAACAAAAATCTAGGTTCTACTCCTCTCTTTTTCCATTATTGTGTTTTGTGACTTCGTATAGAGAATGGGACAAGTGTCAACTTGTGAAAGAAACCTAGGGCCATGCCTTCTCTATCTTTGGCCCTTTCTCTTTATTTCTTTTAAAGTATTTTTACCTTTTTATTTTGAAACAATTATAAGTTCACAGGAAGTTTCATAGATATGTACCTGGAGGCCTATGCATCCTTCAACCAGTCACTCCCAATAGTAAAATCTTCAGTACACTACCACATCACACTTTCAAAACTAGAACATTGACATTGATACAATCCAGAGCTTTTTAAGATTCAACACTTTTCTTTTGGCTATTCTAGGCCCTTTACATTTCCATATGAATATTATAATTATCCTGTCAAATTCTATGAAGAAACCTTTTTAGAATTTTTATTAGGATTTAGTTTAATAGACAAATTAATTTGGAAATAACTGACATCTTACAATATTGAATCTTCTATCACTAAAACTGAGAATGAAAGTATACATCTCGATTTTTCCTTATGTCATTAATTTATCTTTGCAATTTTTTGTAGTTTTAAGTTTACAGGTCATTTACATCTTTGTTCAGATTTATCCCTAGGCCTTTAATATTTTTAGTAATATTTGAAATTGCACTGTTCTTAATTTCAAATTCCAGTTGTTGAAATTAACTACTAGTTCACCCTAGTAGTACCATTGGCTGGAACATTGGCTGTTATAATATATAAATTTCTAATATATAACTTCTACTATGTAAACATACAATTGATTTGAATGTTGATCTCCAATCTGCAATCTTGCTAACCACGATTGTAGAAGCTTTTTTTGACTGACTTTTCTACACAGACTCTCATGTAGTCTTTGACAAAAGATACTTTTACTTTTAGCTGGAGAACCTCTTCCAGCTAAATGTCTCTTTTTTTTTGCACTGGACACAATCTCCATTACAAAATTTAACAATGCCCACACTGGTGTACGTGTTGGTGTTAGATAGTATTCTGCATGGAAAAATTCAGAGCGACTTCCAGCACATGTATACCCACACCTCCCCCCACCCTACATACCGGTAAAATCCATGTTGGGATACTACATTTGTGATGAACATACACCCCTGATTTGAAACAAGACTAGGATACCCAGTAAAAACGTTTATTCACTGAAGTTCTGGCAGACCGAAGGCCCTGATTTCATCCTAGAAATAGGAAACTTAAGAGAACTACATGGACATTGGAGAAAAGAATATGGACTGAAATTTGCCGGGAAGAAACCTGGAAGTTAATGGTCTTCGAGGTGCATATGAAGGAACTGTAGGAGGGGAAAATGGGATAATTCACATCTCCACCAATAAATAAATGGACCACATTCGTTTAGAGGGATTTGAGGTGAGACATCCAAAATACTAGTACATGATGAGGGCTGGAAGACAAGAAAATAAATTACTTAATAGGAATGACTATGGGGAAGGGCTTGAAGGAATTATCATCTCACTTCCATGTGAACTATGAGCCTTAAACATGGAGAAATGAGGAGCAGTGGCAGATCTGTTTGTGATGCCTCTTCAGGGGATGTTGAAACAAGAACAGCATTTGGTTTCTCTACATCCTTTTCATCTTTCCCGCCTCAAGCCCAGGGAGTTGGCAGGGGTGGTACTTTGTGAGGTCAAAGCCACCTTAGGACTACCACTGGGTGGAACATTGCTTGGATGATCAAACAAAGCTCAAGGGTATAGCTTCATCTTGCTCACCATAGGGAGGGCAAGAGCTCTGGGTCACGCCACTGGAAAGCTTCAATATAGCTGTGGAAATCTGCACCTTAGAAGATCTTAGTATAGAAATTCTACAACCAAACACAATCATGGAACAACCAACGTCAAGCACCAAAGGGAATACAATGAAGGGCCCCTGTGAATACAACAACAAAAAAGTTGACAAGGTCAGATTGTTAGGTTTTGAAGAAAAGGTGAAGGTGAAAGACACACAGATAGGGGGAGGCTCAAACAGGAAGAAGACACTGGGTTGGGGGTGGACAGACAAAAGTTGTAGGTTATCGTGACAAGCCATGAGAATGGGGGGTTGAATTCTGAGCAAACCTTTTGTTTTAACTTTTATGTTTTTCCAAGTTGAATAGCTGCCAGCAAGGCAGCTTGTTGTGGGGGAGGAGGTGAAGGCTGCTTGTTTTTGGAGAGAGATAAATGACCTTAATAATTAATAGCCATTGCAGTTCTAACAGGGCAGAAGGCTAAAGGTTGCAGTTGAGGGAATTGTTTGTGCATTTTTTTCCAGGGAGCGTTGGATACATGGAGAGCAGGGCTGGCAGAGAGGGGAGGGCTTGGTAAGAGGTGTTTTATGGAATCTGACTTGTAACCTTAGTTAAGAGGCTATGAGGCGAAGGGGAGTGACAGCCCTGTATGTGATGGCGTGGGTGGATTTGATGGATTGAGGGGAAGGTGTTTCGCCCAGCAAGATTATAAACGGTTTTGGGGATGAATTGGCTGAGTAGGTGAGATGCAGGTTTATTTTGGACTGGATTTATGTGGCCAGGTTGACAGGAAGGGCTGTGAGCTGCTAGATTTGTGTGGACAAACAAATTTAACTGTTGAAAGTAAGAGGGAAGTGTGAATGATTTCAGAGGCAATGTGTGAGGCTGAGGAAGGGAGCTCAATTAATAAAGGTTGGGGCTGGGAACTTAAGAGTTTCCCACAGAAAAAGAAGACAAAAGGAGAAGAAGGAGATTCGACTAGGAGTGAAATTTTGGAAGTCATACCTCCTGGATTAGTGTGAGAAATTGGTGTGGACTATCCAGGGACATGGAGAAGGAAAACCAGGGAAGATCTGAAACAAAGTCTGAGACAAAAGGTTTGAAATTGGAGGCAGAAAGTATTATGGACTAGGGCCTTCCAGATTGGCAACTTCTGGAATTCTTGTTAAGTGCAGTGAGGTTGGTACTGTGAGGGAGGGAGAATAATTTGGGGGTAAGTTTCTAGATGTAGATCTGGTGCTCTTTTTAGTTTGGAATGCTGTTATTTAGTGTGGAAAGGATGTTAGCTTTGCCACTATAGGAGTAGTTAGCATAACCACATAGGTTTGAGAAAGAGGAGTCTGTGATTCAGACCCAGTACTGTGGTTGCAAGGACAGAGAGGAGTGTTTTGAGCATGGACTTTTGGGCTGGGGAGAAAAGGTCTTAGGCTGAGGGGCTTTTGGGAAATGGCTCATAAATGCATGAGGACAAATGAAAGAAGTAAAGCCTGGGCCATTTTAACCTTTAGGGAGAGTTTAGTTTTTTTTCTTTTTTAAAATTTTTCCTGAAGATTGGGGATGGTAAGGAATATGGAAGACACATTTAATGTTTAGAGCCTTTGCCAGCTGTTGTTTAACCTGTAAAACCAACAATGGCCTCTTGTCTGGATGCAAGAGGGGAGTTGAAACCAGTGGATAATATGGGTGAGGAGAATAGAAGCAATGGTGTGTGCCTTTTTGGTGGTGGTAGGCTGCCAAATGTGTTGAGAAGTTTTCCTTTGTTATGGCATCTGTGGCCTTTTGGTGTCTCTTACAATGTTAATGACAGCCTTCAGTGGTAGTGTAGCCACCTCCAGCAACTTGTGTGCAAGTTTGCTATTTCTTATGGGCGTTCCTTTTGTAGTTAGAAAACCCCCTTGCCAGATTAAGGTGCAAGAGTGTAGCATGTGCTATGCGTATTTGGAATGGGCATAAATGTTAACCCTCTTTCCCTTTGCTAGGGTGGGAGCCCTGGTTAGGGCTTCTAGCTTTGCCTGTTGAAAGGTAGTACGGGGTGGGAGAGCAATGGATTCTAGGAGTCTATTTTCGGCAATGATGGAATAGCCAGCTGCTGGACATGGCTCCCTTAAAGAGCTTTCATTAATTAAACTTGTATGTGTTCCCAGCAAAGGGGTTTTTCAAATGTGTTGGAAGGGGGAGGAGAGGGAGTTTAAGAGGTCCAGGCAGGAATGAGAGAGCTTAGAGTTGGAGATATTGACAGGGAGGAGGGTGGCCTGGTTGAGAGTTTTATATCTCTGGAAGGTGATTAGAGGGCTACGTATGAATAAGGCATGTACCTGCTATAAGTGGGATTGTGAGAGGGATAGAAGGGACAGATGGTTTATGAGGTCCTGTAGTTCATGGGAACATGCAATAGTAATGTGTTGGTAGAGAGTGAGTTTCTGTGCCTCTGAGGCCAGCAGTGTGGCCACCCCCAAGATTTTTAGTCAGAGTGACCAGCCTTGGATGACAGAGTCCAGTTGTCTTGACAGGTATGCAACAGCTTGTGGGGCATTGCTGTATCTTTGGGAGAGTAGTCCAAGAGCAAGGCCTTGGTCAGAATGTACATACAAAGTAAAGGGCTTGGTGAGGTTGGGCAGTCCCACTGCCAGGCCCATTAAAAGGGCATTTTTTAGATATTTTTAAAATTGGGAGCTGATGAGGCAAACTGAGTTCAAGTGTTTTATCATTGCCCCATGTAAGAGACCCGGTAAAGTAGCTTGGCCAGCAAATGAAAATTGGGAATTCACAGCTGGAAGTATCCCATGAGGCTCAAGAGGAAGAGTAAGTCCTTTTTTATGTGGGGAAAGGACATGTCCCTAATTAGCTCATTTTGTTGGGTTGGGATGGCCTAAGAATTAGGGGTTAGGACAAACCCAAGGTAAGTAACCTGGGTTTGGGATACCTGAGCTTTTGTTGGGTGAGACCCAATATCCTCAATTATGGAGGAAGTTTAAAATCTGAGTGGTATATTGGATGGACAGGTTAAGAGAGAGGCTACAGAGAAGGAGGTCACTGACATATTGGAGGAGGGTGCTAGGAGGAAAGGGAAATTCAACTAGATCCTTGATGAGGGCCTGTCTGAATAGGTGGGGGCTATCCTAGAACCCCTGTGAGAGTACAGTCCATGTTAATTGGGTGAACATGTGAGTATTGGAATTTGACTAAGTGAAAGCAAAAGAACTTTGGAAAGCCAGATTTAATGGAATACTGAAAAAGGCATATTTTAGATCCAATACAGAGAAGTGTGTGGTAGATGGGGCAATGTGAGAGAGTAGAGTATATGGGTTGGGGATCACCAAATATATTGGTACAACCACCTGGGTAACAACTCGGTGATCCTGGACCAAGAGGTAAGACCCATCTGTCTTTTGGACAGCCAGGATAGGGATGTTGTAGGAAAAGTTGACAGACTTGAGAATTTGAGCTTGTAAAAGTTTACAGATAATAGGTTTGAGGGCCCTGAAGCCAGCTGGGTTAAGGGGATACTGAGACTGATGAAGGAAAACAGAGAAGTTTTGGAGGGTTATTTTAACTGGGATGTGATGCGTAGCGATTATGAGTTTAGGAATGTTCCAAACTTCAGAATTAACAGAAAGTAACAGGGTAGATAATGAAGATGAGAGGGAGAAGAGAGGGAAGCATTTAGGTGGCAGAGTAAAATAAAAGGGGTAGAATTGTAGGAGGCAAATTGTATGGAGTCCTTGAATTTACTGAATATGTCCCACCCCAACATAGGGGTAGGGAACTGAGGGATAACTGAGGAAGGAGTGGGTGAAGGGGGGTGTCAAATACATTGTATGTTAAATGAACAGTCTGTTTGTGCCTAGATAATATTTTACTGACTCTCACAATAGGGATAGAGGAACTGAGCAGAGGTCCAGAATATTCCGGTAAAAGTGAATAACTAGCCCCTGTATCTAATAGAAAAGACATGGGCTTACCAGAGACTGACCATGTTACCTTGGGTTCCAAGGTGGTGATGGTGGTGGGAGCAGTCGACTCCAGGCCCTGTCAGTCTTCAGTTAGAGGTAGTGAAGCAGGATTAAGAGTTCCACTGAGCACAGGCTGACTTCCAGTGTTCCTTGATACCACACAGATGGGGCAAGGTTTCCAGGGTGTCCTGGGATTATGACAGGCTTTTGCCCAGTGTCCCTGTTGGCTATGCTTATAACAAGCTCCTGGCAGTGACTGTTGCAACAGTGAGGACTTCTGTATGCATTGGGAACTCTGTTGAATGGCAGCTGCCAGCATTTGGCATTTAGCCTTGTCCTTTTTTAGATTTTCTGGTTTTCAGTTCTTCCTCTATATTGTTAAAGACCTCAAATGCCACTTAAATTAAGTGTCTTTGGGAGGTTTGAGGAACATCCTCCAGTTTTTAAAGTTTCTTTCGGATGTCAGAGGCTGACTGGGAGATAAAGTGTAAATGTAGATTTTGCCCTTATTAGTATTAGGGCTTTAAGTGATATATTTGCTTATGGCCTTTGAAAGGCAGGAGAGGAAAAGAGCACAGGCAGCTTTATTTATGCCAGCTAGAAGGCAGGATATAATATGGCCTTGTTTCTGTCTGTCTATGAAAGTTGTCTGATAACTCCAATTAAGGTAAATTCTGGGGACAGCTAGGGTCTCTCTTGGGTTATGAGCAGCATCTTGTTGGTGGAGGGTGTTTGTATGGGCCTAGACAGCCATCTAGATGCATTCCCTATCCTTCAATGAGAGGGTGGAAGAGAGAATTACATAAATATCTTGCCAGTAAGGTTGTAAGATTGAGTGGCATACAAAAATTCCTTGTGGAAAGAGATGTGTCCTTGGAAAAGGAATCAAGTCTCTTTTTAATATGGGAGAGGATGGCTAGAGAGATGGTAGCATGATCTCAGATTATGCAGTTGGCCCTCACAATCTCCTGCAAAGGAAGGACTTTGGAAGGCTTTGGGTGTGTGCCTGGTTTTCAGTAATAGGGGTTGCATGTGAGACCTGGTGTGTGGTAGAGAACGAAAAGGGGATGGAGGGCAACAGTAAGGGATAAAGAAGCCGGAGCCAATGGAAAAGGAGGAAATGGTGTTAGGATGGGGACAGAGGGAGGGGTTTTGTTTGCCAGGTGAAAATTAGAGGAAAGGCTTGTCCTAAGGATGAGGTGCCTTTGCGAGTTATTTGTTGAGAAGGATTTGGAAAGGTGAACAGGATTGGCAGAGAGAGAGAGAAAACCATGAACAGATTAAGCAAAGCACTTTGGATACTTTACCATTGCATTAAAGAAAGTTTTTTAGATTATGTTCAATTTGGAAGTTAAAAGTTTTGTTTTTTTTTTTGTAGGAGGGGAGTACATACACCAGAGGGGAATGAGTATCCCCAGAGGGTAATAAATACCCCAAAGGGAAGTGAGTACCTAGCGAGGAGTTAGTATCCTAGAAAATAGTGAGTATCCCAGAGGGGAATGAATACCCTGGAGAAAAGTGAGTACCTCATTCCTCCCAGGAGAATGGACATAGGAAAGCTGGGGTGGACCAAAGAGCTGTGGCAGCTCTTCATGTTCCCCTGAGGGCCAGAGTGGCTGGAATGGTGAGTGTTCTGAAGGCATCCCCTGAGAAGACAGGCTGCAGTCACCTGGTGACCAGGGAGACCTTTAACCTGGTGCTAAGATTTTCTGGAGCACCAGTAGAAATAGAGAAAAATCTGGAAAGGTGGAAAAGGCAGATTCACCTACTAATTGGAACCTGGTGTTGGATGTAAGGTCTAGCAATGGGGGTGATCCTTACTGGAGCCACCTGGAAAGGAGAAGGAAGCAAACAGAGGATGGAGAGTTTGACGAGGACCTAGAGGTCAGCCCAGGGCTGGAAAAGATGAGAGAATAAGGGGAACAGGGCTGGGAACAGGTAGTTCATTCCGGATATGGAAGCCAGCTCAGGTCTAGTTTTTGCTGCTTGATGCTTTCAAGATTGCAAGACTTAACTGATAAAATCCAATCCCCATCCCAAGTTTTGGCACCAAAATGTTAGATTTTGAAAGGAAGGCAACAGTTAAAGAGACACACAGAGAGGGGATGGCTAAAATAGCAACACAGGTTTATTGCTGACAGCTGCAGAAGTGGGGGACCAGCTTAAGGCCAAAGCCCACCGCCACTTACAGGTTGGGTTACTTATAGGTATGGTTGGGAGGGGCATGGACAGTATGGCTTGCTGTCTGGCAGGATATTGATAAGATGTTTTTATGATCAGGTTGTTTGGTCCTTTTTCCAGTGGCATGTAATTGTGATGTTTTTTTGGACCTTTGCACAGCAAGATATAGTAGTGATGTTTCTTAGTTGGGCCTTTGTCCACCTTGTAGTCAGGTGGTTAGGCAGGATGTTCAATATTTCACTTTGAACAAGTCCTCAAAATAGCAGGGAGCTTACAAAATAGTGCAGTTTGGACTGACACAGATGACCCTACTCATGCTCCTCTTCTTCCCCATAGATCCCTACCCTATGATTCCACCTTGATCTTCTCTGGCACAAACCCCTTCTTCAACCTGCGTTTCTTCTTAAAAAGCTCCCCTTGCTATCCAGTGTCTACCCTATTCACCCAGGATAATGCCTTTCTGGCCTCTCCCTGTTTCCTTACCAGAAGAACGAGGTTATGGACAGAGTTTCAGCCCCTAAACAGAGTTTGAAAGAAACACAAAAACCAAAATATCCAAAATTAGTGTTTTACTACAGGAAGAATAAGAAAAGATATTCAGAAAACAAAACAAAACAAAACAAAATTAAACAAAACTTAAAATAAATAAAAGGCAGCAAGGGAAAAAAAGGAAAGAAAAGAAATTGAAATCAACTGAAGAATAACCAGCCCCCAGAGAACTCCACTGATCCAATCAAAGAGAACGAAGACCTAGACATATCCATAGGAGGGTGGGGAGGATTAGTCACACCTGGAGAAACCAAATCAGTAAAATCATCACCACTGATGGTAATGATTACAATAAAATCAAGTTTGATGAGCTGATAACTGTGTATATTTCTGCCTGTTTTCTGATGGTGGGGAGGAAGGGAAGGGAAAAGATAGGCATTTGAGAAGAGAGGAATTTGAGATATCCTGTAGGGTTGGTGGACAGACCCACAGGTTAACCAGACATTGTAAATAAGGACCGGGGGAAGGACTCATTCCTGGAGACAAATTTTCTTCTTAAAATTTTATCTCACAGGAGAGGAGGAAGAGGATTTGGAGTTTCTTGGAGCATGTGCATATTAGAAAAGCACATAAAAAGATCTGTATTGTATGTAGGTGACAGTGACACTGTTTTCAAAATGAAGACATCAAAATCACCACCTCCAAGACACATACCTCATAGTTGTGCATTTTATAACTCACCCAATGCTGTGAGCCACTGAAGGCCCTCAAAAGGACCAAAAGCCTCACCCTACAGAAAGTAAGACAGCATACCACACACACTAAAGTAATGGTGTTTGGAGGATGTGGACCCAATTCTGGGGCACTTGTTAGGAAACTCCAGGTACAGCAGTCACCTACCAAGTATGGGACACTGGGAGTGGCCTGGGACTACAGCAGGCAACAAACAGAAGCATTGTCTATAGAGAATTTTAATACAAGAATACAAGTGAAAGTTGGTATTTTTATTACCACTTCCATACACCAGCATTTCTATAGAATGTCAGTGATAAAGGATACTTCCCCTGAAAAAAATCATTTTTATTAGAGGGAATACAATAAAGTGGTTTTGGCATCAAGTGTAGAGGGCTGAGTTATATTCTTTGAGTTAATTGCTCAAGATCCTCTCCTGTTTATTTACTCATTCACTCTGCTTTGTTTTCATGACCAAGTTTTATTTCTCTTGTCTACATTGGCAATCATTGTAATGCATTTGATGTGCATCCTTTACTCTGTATGAGTGTCAATACGTGTTTTTTATTGTTTATGGGCATTTGTTTTCTTTTTTTTTCTTTTTCATTTTTTTATTGCATTTTAGGTTTTGGGGTACATGTGATGAACATGCAAGATACTTGCATAGGTACACATGTGGCAGTGTGATTTGCTGCCTTCCTCCCCTTCACCTATATCTGGCATTTCTCCCCAGGCTATCTCTCCCCAACTCCCCACCTTCTGCTGTCCCTCCCCTATTCCCCCCAACAGACCCCAGTGTGTAGTGTTCCGCTCCCTGTGTTCATGTGTTCTCATTGTTCAACACCCGCCTATGAGGGAGAACATGCGGTATTTCATTTTCTGTTTTTGTGTCAGTTTGCTGAGAATGATGGTCTCCAGGTTCATCCATGTCCCTACAAAGGACACGAACTCATCATTTTTGATAGCTGTATAATATTCCATGGTGTATATGTGCCACATTTTCCCTGTCTGGTCTATCATCGATGGGCATTTGGGTTGGTTCCAGGTCTCTGCTATTGTAAACAGTGCAGCAATGAACATTCGTGTGCATATGTCCTTATAGTAGAACGATTTATAATCCTCTGGATATATACCCAGTAACGGGATTGCTGGATCAAATGGAATTTCTATTTCTAGATCCTTGAGGAATTGCCACACTGTCTTCCACAATGATTGAACTGATTTACACTCCCGCCAGCAGTTTAAAAATGTTCCTATTTCTCCACATCCTCTCCAGCATCTGTTGTCTCCAGATTTTTAATGATCGCCATTCTAACTGGCATGAGATGGTATCTCAATGTGGTTTTGATTTGCATCTCTCTTATGACCAGTGACGATGAGCATTTTTTCATGTTTGTTGGCCTCATGTATGTCTTCTTTTGTAAAGTGTCTGTTCATATCCTTTGCCCACTTTTGAATGGGCTTTTTTGTTTTATTCTTGTAAATCTGTTTTAGTTCTTTGTAAATTCTGGATATCAGCCCTTTGTCAGATGGGTAAACTGCAAAATTTTTTTTCCCATTCTGTTGGTTGCCGATTCACTCTAATGACTGTTTCTTTTGCCGTGCAGAAGCTGTGGAGTTTGATTAGGTTCCATTTGTCTATTTTGGCTTTTGTTGTCAGTGCTTTTGGTGTTTTAGTCATGAAGTCCTTGCCTACTCCTATGTTCTGAATGGTTTTGCCTAGATTTTCTTCTAGGGTTTTTATGGTGTTAGGTCTTATGTTTAAGTCTTTACTTCATCTGGAGTTAATTTTAGTGTAAGGTGTCAGGAAGGGGTCCAGTTTCTGCTTTCTGCACATAGCTAGCCAGTTTTCCCAACACCATTTATTAAACAGAGAATCCTTTCCCCATTGCTTGTTTTTGTCAGGTTTTTCAAAGATCAGATGGTTGTAGATGTGATGTGTTGCCTCTGAGGCCTCTGTTCTGTTCCATTGGTCTGTATCTCTGTTTTGGTACCAGTACCATGCTGTTTTGATTACTGTAGCCTTGTAGTATAGTTTGAAGTCGGGTAGTGTGATGCCTCCTGCTGTGTTCTTTTTGCTTATAATTGACTTGGCTATGTGGGCTATCTTTTGGTTCCATATAAAGTTTAAGGTGGTTTTTTCCAGTTCTGTGAAGAAGGTCAAATCTCCTGAAACTGATAATCAACTTCAGCAAAGTCTCAGAATACATAATCGATGTGCAGAAATCACAAACATTCCTATACACCAATAACAGAGTTAAGTAGAGCCAAATCAAGAATGAACTACCATTCGCAATTGCTACAAAGAGAATAAAATTCCTAGGAATACAACTAACAAGGAATGTAAAGGACCTCTGCAAGGAGAACTACAAACCACTGGTCAACAAAATAAGAGAGGACAGAAACAGATGGAGAAACATTCCATGATCAAGGTTAGGAAGAATCAGTATCATGAAAATGGCCATACTGCCGAAAGTAATATATAGATTCAACGCTATCCCCATCAAGCTACCAATTTGTTTTCAATTTATGTATCCATTGTCAATATTTAATGTTTCACTCTGCCCTGTTTATTAGATTCATCTACATATATGTCTAATCTGTTCCTCTCTTGTCAAATATATTTTTATATTTTGTAAATTTTAGAAAGATATTTGGATTTTTAATGTTTATACCCACCTTCTGTTCTATATATTGTTTACACCTTAATATTACATTTTCTTTTGAGTGACCATAAATAGTATCATGTGTTTAATTTTGATTTCCACATGTTCAATGTTAGTATATAGAAGTGTGATTGATTTTTTTATTTTAAAGAAATTTTATTTTGTATATTTGAGGTTTACCACATGTTATTATGGGATACATATATAATGTAAAATGGTTACAATGTGAAAATGATTAGCATATCTCTCTTCTTACTTTTTTAAGTGTATGACAATAGCAGCCAAAATCTTATTTAACATAAATTCATGATATAATTTCATTGGCTTTAGTCCCCCTGTACATTAGATCTCTATACTTGTTCATCCTACATGTCTGTTATTTTGTATCTTTTGACTTACATCTCCCCATTTCTTCTCCCACCCACAACGTTTCCTTCTCTACCTCTGTCTATTGGCCCTCTTATTTATATTGTCCACATGAGCTCATAGAATCTGTGTCTTTCTGTCTGGATTATTTAACTTAGTGTAATGTCTTTTAGGTCCATCCATGTTCTGGCAAATGCCAAGATCTTTGTTTGTTTGTTTGTTTAAGTAGACGGAGGATGTTGAAGGGCAGATAGATGGTAGCCAGAAGAAGGGAGAATGAATCTTTCTTCTGGGCCTTTTCTAACATTGTCTTCAGGACCTAGGCATATTCTAATATCCACAATTTCTCTGCCAAAGTCTGCTGTCACTACAGGTATCCATCTTGGAAAAAGCCTAATATAATATGGACATGGCCCTTGATGTCTACGGGAAAATCTCACAGATCCTCACACTGAATCAGGGAACATGAGAAGCCCTACTAAATGGCCATGTCCATATTATGTTAGGCTCTTTTCCTTCAGTTCACCAATCATTGGTCAATATTTCTCTGTTCTGGATAGAACTTCCATAATTCCCAAGTATACTCTTGCATTTATGTTCATTTATGTGCATGTGGATGTCCAGTTGTCCAAGCACCATTTGATGAAAGTTGAATTATCTTGACATTCTTTCCTATGTTCATTTGACCACAGCTTTATCAGTTTATTCCTGTTCTCTAAATTTTATTCTATCAATTAATACATTTAAAAGTATCTAAGCACCATGCTGTCTTGAATGCTATCACTTTGTGGTAAGTTTTGAAATAGAAAAGGGAGAGTCATTCTTTTCATTTATTGATTTGCTGTTCTAGGTCCTTTAAATTTACATGAGTTACATAAGATAAGCTCGTCAATTTCTGCAAAAAATGCAGGTGGGATCTTGATTGGGGGTACATTAAATCTGTACCTAAATTTGGGAAATATTGAACACAGACTTTATCTCTAAGATCTATCAATGCCAGGATGCTCCATAGTTCAGTCCTTGGACATACTCTTTTATGCTTCTGTACTTTTATTGCTTTAAATGACGTCTATATGCCTATGACAAACAAAACTATATCTTCACCCTATATCTCTCCCTGAGGCTCAAACTGACTAGTTTATGCATTCATTTGGGTACTTAATAAACATTCCAAAATTAATATGGTCAATGATAATTTTAGAAGAAACAATAACATTGTGCTTATCACATGCCAGGTACTCTTTTTAAGACCATATCTAACCTGATGAGGCAATTATCATTTTTCCCCTTCAAAAGAACCTAGGTAAACACTAGATACGTAAATGACTAAGTTCCCTTAGAAAGTGTCAGAATCCAAGATTTGAAGCCACTCATGCTGATTCCAGAATCTGCACACTTCACAATACCTCATATTATTCCTTCTAATTAGATCATATGCTTTCTCTGTCTGCATACTTATCTTCTCCTTTTTCTAGGAAGATAAATTTCTTGGGAAGAATTCTTCCCTGAGCCATATCTATAATAACATAAACCATATATAAAAAAGAACATAATAATGAATTCCTGCAGTTTCTCACTCCCCCAACACTTTACTAAGTTCTCAGACTATAGAGTTGAGTTGCCTTATGGAAGTTGGTATGAAGAAGTTAGTGTTTATGGTCTATCAGTAGAAACTGCTATTTATCAATTCCTAACCATATCCTGCATGTTTTCTCTATTGCTATGGTTAGGCTTTGTGTCCCCATACAAATCTCATCTTGAATTATAATTTCCATAATCCCCATAATTGCCATGTGTCAAGAAAGAGACCCTGTGGTGGTAATTAAATAATGGGGGCAGTTTCCCCCATGCTGCTCTCATGATATGAGTGAGTTCTCAGGAGATCTGATGATTTTATAAGTGCTTGGTAGTTCCTCCTGCATTCATTTTCCTTTCTGACGCTTTGTGAAGACAGTGCCTTGCTTCCTCTTCTCTTCGCATCACGATTGTAAGTTTCCTGAGGCCTCCACAGCCATAATGAACTGTGAGTCAGTTAAACCTTTTTTTTTTTAAAATTACCTAGTCTCAGGCAGTCTTTTTAGCAGTGTATAAATCGACTGATACATTTGTAGAATCTATAAATATCTTAAAATGAACAGAAGAAAATAACAGACAATGGTTTTTGGATAGTGGTTCAACACATAATGAATCCCAGATGATTCTTATTTGAAGTGCTAGAACTCAGGTCTTTATGTGATATCTGTAACTACTTACTCTCTGATCTCTTTTTTTTATCTTTAAAACCGTTTGCTCTTGTGACATTTCAATATCTTTATTGTTTTTTCTAAGAAATATAGAATCATATAACTGTTAGCTTTGTGAGTGTCTTTCAATTTGCTACATGTGCTAAGGTCCTTTCTATGTGGAGACTGTTTCTCATTTTCTTCTCTTTGCCTGAAATTATTTTCTCCCTTCTACACACAGTGCCAAATCTCACTTAAATTATTATAGGTTACATTAATTAACAACTTTAGGTCTTTAGCCTATGGGTACCTCTTCACTTGAGTTCTTCTTTGGCTACTTTATGTAAAGTTTTAATCCAACCCCTCCTATCCTCAGAGCTAACGTTTTATATGCCTTCCTGGCATTATTGTTTTCTTTTTGATAATTATCATTCTCAAACATATTTTACTTTCTTCTTCTTGTTTGCAGTTTGCTTTCTCCAGTGTATTGTAAATTCCATGATACAAATTATCTGCCTGTTTGGTTCACTACTGTATTCTCATGACTTCAAAAAGTGTCCAGCATGTAATAAGTACTTAATAAATATTTGTTGCACCGACTCTTCATTATACATCATTTATTCAAGAAACATTTATTAAGCACTTACTATGTCCCAGGCACTATGCTATGTGCTGAGGATTTGATGCAGCACAAGACTGACATTATCACTGCACTTAAGCCTGTGAAAAGCAGGTACATAAATGGACATTTATAATATAAAATGTAGGGAAGTAAGACAGGAGTAAGCAAACTATTGAGGCATATTAGAGGAGCATCTTGTCTAGCCTGTGGCAGCAGAGGATACTTCTGAAACTTGCAGAAATGAGACATGAAGTTATTGGGGGAGCTTATATAGATTTTTGTAGTATATTGTCTGAACAAGGTGTCAGCAAATTTTTATCTATCTGATTTTCTCTAACAAGAGCTAGTTAACAAATATTTTAGGCTTGTGGGTCACATAAGGTCCCTATTATGATTAACCAATTTTACCTATTGTCACAAAAGCAGTCATAGATGATGCATAAACAAACGGTATGACTCTTTGCCAATACAACTTTAATTGCAAAGAGAGGTAGCAGCACAAACTATCTTTTTATAACTCCTAATATAGCCCCATGGATTTCAAACCATTTTTCTTTAAGTAATAGAACTCTTTATTCAAAAAACATTTATGTGGAATAGTAGTATCTAATGAGACAAATGGCCTTGGTTAAAACTGTGGTGGCAGTCTTGAAGACACTTACCTCCCTTTCCAAATGATTAGAGGAATAAGTAGGTAAGCTTCCTTCTTCCGGTGTGAGAATTATCCACTTTTCCTTTCTCTCTCTTCTTACATGGCTTTCCCTTCATCCCTTATAATAATAGCTGAGGCCAATGAGGTTGTTCTAACTAAGATAATCAAGCCAGGAAAGTTGATACTCAAAAACAGAATCAGCCCAATTTATTTGGGAAATTTTCAAAGATACTGCTATGTATTGAATTGTGCACAATTGCCTCCATCCCACCCACCAAATTCATATGTTGAAGCACTAATTTTCACTATGATTGTATTGCTCCATTCTCATACTTCTATAAAGAAATATCTGAGACTAGGTAATTTATAAAGAAAAGAGGTTTAATTGACTCAGAGTTCCACAGGCTATACACGAAGAATGGCTGGGAAGGCCTCAGGAAACTTCTGCCCATGGCAGAAGGCAAAGGGGAAGCAGGCACATATTCACATGGTGGCAGGAGAGAGATAGTGAAAGGGGAGATGCTACACACTTTAAACAACAAAATCTCATGAGAGCTCACTCACTATCATGAGAACACCAAGAGGGATGTCTGCTCCCATGATCCAATCACCTCCCACCCAGCCTCTCCTCTAATATTGAGGACTAAAATTGGATATGAATGAGACTTAGGTGAGAACACAGATTTAAACCATATTAGTGACTGTACTTGTAGACAGGGCTTATAAAGAGGTAATTTAAGTTTAAATTAGGTCATAAGAGTGTGGCCCTGATCTAGTAAAATTATTATCCTTACAAGAAGAAACAGAACATTCCCCTCTCCTTACTCTCATCTCCCTTATCACATGGACCACAGGAAGGCTACATGAGGGAACAAGGAGAAGGCAGCCATCTACAAGCCGGAAGCCATGAAGAGAAACTTGAACAGATACCAACTCTCAAGGAACGCTGCTCTTAGACCTCCAGGCTCCAGAACTGTGACAAAATGAATTTCTATTATTTACACCATCCAGTTTATAGTATTTTGTTATGACAGCTGGAGCAGACTAAGGCAGACACTCCTAAAAAAAAGCTGAGCTATAGTTCTATGTCCTAATTTAGTATCAAAGTTGATCTTTGACCTTTTATAAATCTTTTTACCAAGATGCTTCCTGGAGCTCACAAATTATCTTTGACGTGGCATTTACTGTTTTAAATTTCTTGCTGAGTCACTCAATTAGTACTTACGTTGTCTGACTACTTAATGCTGCACTAGCGTTTGAGGGGATCTTGTTACCAAGTGTGTATAAACCAGGAGATGTTACCTAAAAGATCAGGATTAGTCGCTATGACATAGGTGGATATATTCTTAGTCAAGGAAGTAACATTTAAACTGCTACTTGTCAGTGTCTTTATTTTCTAGGCCTGTGCTATTCTTTAGGGAAGAAGGCATGATAAACAGACAAGGCACATGTGTGACTACTGACTCTGAAAAGGTAGCCAAGCTGAACACTAAGTAAATGAATGTAGCAGAAGAGCTTATTAAAAGCCCAGAAGTCACACAGAGGATGCTGTCAAATCTTTCAAAGACAGATTAGTAAGTATACATAGCATCTTGCTTATCATCATATTAGAGTTGCTGCGAATGAGCCACTTAATAATAATTGCAGAGAGAAGTGAATAAGCAGCCTGGGCACTATAAAGGTTGCCTATATTCAAACTATAGAAGCATTCTGCTAGAACACAGAGAGCAGGAGTTAGGTGGTCTGAAAAATACTTTAGTAGCAAGTCATTGCACTCTAAGTCATTGCACTCTAAGGCTCTCACTGCACACTGTTTCCTCACTCAAAGGATGGAATATTGGCACTTGTTTTGATTATAACATAGAAATCCAGATTTTTTGTCTATATTTTCTACTTTTCAGGTTGGAGTTGGAGACCAATTGTCCTAGCTAGTGCTAAGCATCGACCATAGGATGATATTTGGAAGAAAATCCTGTGACCTCAGCTAAATGATTTTGTCCTGAAACTCCTGGGGGACTCAAAGTGGAAAGTGACATGGAAGGCCTGGCAATAAAGTAATAATATAGAGTGCTTTTCAGAAAGATGAGAAATTACTTGAGCAAGTGAGGCGTTTTCTCTTGAAAAATAGTCCTCTCAAAAATTCAGAATTCTTTTACCAATGTTAGCATTGCATAAACCATTTCTGAAACCCATTTTGAAAATTAACTTTCTACTTAATATTCTTCAGGTCAGACATATGTCATTCCTTATTAGTAATTAGATTATCTGCAGCAGTCAAAATATACTCAGAGCCTGTTTTCAATGAATTAAAATTTTCAGCTAAGCTAATTAATTTAGGACCCCAAATTATGGAACATTATATAGTAATAAAACTTATTTTTTTATTATACTCTGAGCTCTGGGGTACATGTGCACATCCTGCATGCTGCAGGATTATTGCAAAGGTACATACATGCCATGGTAGTTTGCTATCTCCATCCCCCCCCACTCCATGGCCTACATCAGGCATTTCTCCCGGTGTTATCCCTCCCCAGCCTCCCTGTCCCCCACTGTTCTTCCTATCCCCTCCACCCTACCCTGGTGAGTGTTGTTCCATTCCCTGTGCCCAGGTGTTCTCATTGTTCATTATCCACCTATGAGTGAAAACATAGCATGTTTCGTTTTTTGTTCTTATGTCAGTTTGCTGAGAATGATGGTTTCTAGATTCATCCACGTCCCTACAAAGGACACAAACTCATCGTTTTTTATGGCTACATAGTATTCTATGGTGTATATGTGCCACATTTTCTTTATCCAATCTATCGTTGATGGGCATTTCGGTTGGTTCCAGGTCTTTGCTATTGTAAACAGCACTGCAATGAACACATGTTTGCATGTGTCTTTATAATAGAACGTTTTATAATCCTTTGGGTATGTACGCAGTAATGAGATTGCTGTGTTACATTGAATTTCTATTTCTAGATCCTTGAGGAATTGCCATACTCTTCCATAATGGTTGAACTAATTTACACTCCCAACAGCAGTGTAAAAGTGTTCTCCACATCCTCTCCAGCATCTGCTGTCTCCAGACTTTTTAATGATCGCCATTCTAACTGGCGTGAGATAGTATCTCCATGTGGTTTTGATTTGCATTTCTCTAATGACCAGTGATGATGAGCATTTTTATAGATGTTTCTTGGCTGCATAAATGTCTTCTTTTGAAAAGTGTCTGTTCATTTCTTTCACCCACTTTTGAATGGGTTTGTTTGTTTTTTGCTTGTAAATATGCTTTAGTTCATTGTAGATTCTGGATATACCCTTTGTCAGATGGGTAGATTGCAAATTTTTCCCATTCTGTTGGTTGCCAGTTCACTCTAATGATTGTTTCTTTTGCTGTGCAGAAGGTCTTTTGCCTAGGTATTGTTCTAGGGTTTTTATGGTGTTAATTCTTACGTTTAAATCTTAACCCATCTGGAGTTAATTTTTGCATAAGGTGTAAGGAAGGGGTCCAGTTTCAGCTTCCTGCATATGAATAGCCAGTTTTCCCAACACTATTTATTTAACAGGGAATCCTTTCCTCATTGCTTGTTTTTGTCAGGTTTGTCAAAGATCAGAAGAATTAGCTCTGATAAGACTTTTTAAAGGGATGCTCAAGAAAGGTTTTGGGCAAATAGACTATGAATTTAATAGGTGTGAGGCTTTCCAGGGGGGCCCACTTACAAAGGGAGAACACACACTTTGATGGATACATTCTGATAGCCTTGCTAAGAATTTGATCATATTTCTTTTTTTTTTTTTTTTAATTTTTTATTGGATTTTAGGTTTTGGGGTACATGAGCAGAGCATGCAAGACAGTTGCGTAGGTACACACATGGCAGTGTGCTTTGCTTTTCTTCTCCCCTTCACCCACATTTGGCATTTCTCCCCAGGCTATCCCTCCCCACCTCCCCCTCCCACTGGCCCTCCCCTTTTCCCCCCAATAGACCCCAGTGTTTAGTACTCCCCTTTCTGTGTCCATGTGTTCTCATTTTTCATCACCCACCTATGAGTGAGAATATGCGGTGTTTCATTTTCTGTTCTTGTGTCAGTTTGCTGAGGATGATGTTCTCCAGATTCATCCATGTCCCTACAAACGACACAAACTCATCATTTCTGATTGCTGCATAATATTCCATGGTGTATTTCTTAATAGTCAAAAAGTATTTGATCATGGTTGTTTTGTCTGCATAGTAGGTGATGTTATGGAGATCAGAAGAAGCAGGGTCTAACAGTGGTTTTGAGGTCATGGTAGAAAATTTACATTTCTTCTAAATATAAGAGTACAGCATTGGTGAATTTTAAGAAGAGTAGTGACATACTCCGAATTACGTTTATTCTGTGTTCACAATAGACTAGGGGGTGGGGAGCTAAGTGAATCTGAGTCATGCAGCCATTCCTGTCACCCTGATCAAAGATTATAGTAGCTTGGGCAGTGGCTCTAGACGTTAAGGAAAGTGACCAGAACTAATAGATATTTACAAAGTAAAACATAATAGTGAGGATGGCTTTAACATTTATAGGGCTATCTCTTATATGTTCCTTCATATATGGTGATAGTATCACACTAAAATGAAGATACTATTTTCTGATAGCATATATTCCTGGCTTAAGAGAAGGGCAAACCCGAGAGAACAGCTGAGCTGAGTAAATTGTAGGTTTATATAATAAATATGCTTATTTATACATAGCAGTGAACAATTGTAATTTTAAAACAGTGATTCATAAGACAAAATAATATGATTGGGGGTAGTCTTTTTGAACATTGAAGTTATAGTTGAATACATTTAATATGTCATTTCCTATCATTTATACATATATGAAATCAAATTCAAAGTGATCTTCAGCTTTGATTAGAGAAAATTTTTTTATACTAATTGCTAATTTAGTAGAATTCACCTTTGGTGGGAGGTCTTGATAATTGTTTCTTTGAATGGAAAGGGTCCTAATTAATTTTTTGTGTATGAACTATTCTTCCTTGGTATCAGTTGTTGATGTAGCATGAAACAAGTGAAAGAGCACAGTGACACTGATTCCTTCTCATAACAAACTGACTTGTCATTAAGAATTTCTACTGTGAAATACTGACGATAACTTTTGGAATTTTGTCCTAGAAGTAGGATCCTTAATTGAAACACCAGGAAGCCCAGAGGAACTCATCATCTGCACGTGAGCCAGCTTTGGAGTCCTAGAGGCATGGATCTGATTGTCTAGTGGGCAAACACCTGTTTTCTGTCTATACTGACCAGTTGCAGCACCAAACTGAATACTTTATATCTGTAAAGCCTCATTCATCCAGATCTAGCTGCTGATTGGAATGGTATACTTAGAGATTTCAATTCAACAGATTGGATATTCAATAGGGAAACATAATTTTAAAACTTCAGTTGAATGCTATCTTTCGTATAACAAAACGATCACTAGATCCAATGGAGAAGGGAAATCAGATAAGACAGTCACTTGGAATCACAAAACAAAGCAATTGGCTATTTTTGCTGTTGTAAAGATATTTATTTGTTATCAATATAGGAAAAATATATGTGGCAGATAAAATTATTTTGAGCCCACCTTTGCCTCTCCCTGAGCATGCAGTGAGAGCATATTTTTGTCTCTCATGTAGTTGGGTGGGGGTAACATGACTGAATTCTAAGTAGAGGAAATGTGAGCAGAAGTGATGTTATACTTCTACTCTTATGCAAATAAGAGTAAATGATTCCTCTGCCAGCTGAATTTCTCAGAACTCTTGATACAGATAGAAACAAAACATTCTGATATGGCAATAGTGCAAAATAGTAATAACCTAGATCACTGAGTCTCTTATTGGACCTGACCATTGGATGACAGAGTGAGAAATGCATCTGTCTTCAGTCCCTAAAATTTAGGGGAGTATTTTTTGTCTCTCCATAACCTAGATTACCTTTAAATACTAATACTAATACATAATGATAGCAGCAATAGCTACTATGTGTGGGTCACATAATATGAGCTAGGTATTGTGCTAAGCCTTTCACAAAAGTTATTTCATGCTATCCTCACAAACAAAATCTGCTGGATAAATACTACAATTCTCATTTCCTAAATTAAGAAACAAACTCATATTACGAAAGTGATTGACCTAAGGTCTCACAGTTAGTAATCACGTCACAACCCATCTGCCTGGTTTTAAATGTGCTGTTTTCTCTATATACAGCAGCCCCTGAGTGCTAATATTTCAAGCAGTTGTTTTCCGATTTCACATCCAAGTTTTCACTATTCAGGTTTCTTTTTTACTTTACCTATATGACATGTTTGGCTGTGTCCCCACTAAATCTCAACTTGCATTGTTGTGGGAGGGACCTGGGGCCAGGTAATTGAATCATGGGGACCTGTCTTTCCTGTGCTATTCTCATGATAGTAAATAAGTCTCATGAGATCTGATGGGTGCATCAGGGTTATCTGCTTTTGCTTCCTAATTTTCTCTTGCTGCCACCATGTAAGAAGTGCTTTTTACCCTCTGCCATAATTATGAGACCTCCCCAGCCATGTGGTCAAATTAATTTGACTTACATCAAATTAAACCTCCTTTTTTTCCCAGTCTCAGTATGTTTTTATTAGCAGCATAAAAAGGGACTAATACAGTAACATTGATGAAAAAATGACACATTTTATTGGCCAAAGTATGAGAAAACATGTGGACCCATACATTGATGGTAGAAGTATAAATGTTCTTCCTATGAAATTTCACATGCCTTTTCACTTAACAGATATAGTTCTAGAAATTTATTATACAAATGTACTCTTATGTGTGTGGTTTACATAAAAGTTTGTCCTCACATTACTTTTTATAAACAGCAAAATATTAGTAAAAATCTAAATATAAATCAGTAACTGGCTGTTTAAATAAATGATGCTAAGTATGCCATACTATGCCACTTTTTTAAAAAATGAGGAAACGCTTTACATACTAGGGGCAGGGAAAATAGCAGATTTATTTTTTTACATTTTGTACATTGTTTTTACACTTTGAAATTTTACAATATGATGCATTACTCTTACAAAAAGAATTTTAATTTTTAAATGTATGCTTACATCTTGTTTCTTAGGGGTAGCTACTTGAGAGTTTCAATGTCATTCTTTATAGCTATTTGATACATTTCTTTGTATTACTCAGTAGTCAATAAGCCCTATTTTAAAAAGCCTATTTCGAAGGTAAGAGTTTTTTTTCACTTTTGTTTTTTTAAAAATGTTTATGTTTTTAATGTTTGTGGATGCACAGTAGGTACATATATTGATGGGTTACATGACATGTTTTGAAATGGGAATCCAATGTGAAATGATTGCATTGTGGAGAACAGGGTATCTATCCCCTTGTGTTACAAACAATTCAATTACATTCCTTTAGTTATTTTGAAATGTATAATTAGGTTATTATTGACTACAGTTACCACATTGTGGCATCAAATAGTAGGTCTTACTCATTCCTTCTGACTAGTTTTTGGTACCCATTTACCATTCCCTCCTACCCCCACCCCACACTCACTATCCTTCCAAGCCTCAGGTAACCATTCTTCTGTATGTACATGAGTTCAATTGTTCTACTTTTTAGATCCCACAAATAACTGAGAACATGTGATGTTTGTCTTTCCATGCCTGGTTCATTTCACTGAAGGTAATTATCTCCAGTATCCATTCATCTGTTGATAGACACACAGGTTGCCTCTACATCTTGGTTATTTGAACAGTGCTGCAACAAACATGGGAGTACAGATGCCTTTTTGATATACTGATTTCCTTCTTTTTGGGTATATGCACAGCAGGGGAATTGCTGTATCACATGGTAGCTATAATTTAAAGTGTTTTGAGGAACCTCTAACCTGTTCTTCATAAGGGTTGCAGTAAATTACATTCCTACTGACAACATAAAAGGGTTTCCTTTTCTACACATTCTCGCCATCATTTGTTATTGCCTGTCTTTGGGATAAAAGCCATTTTAACTGGGGTGAACTGATATTTGATTGTAGTTTTGATCTGCATTTCTCTGACCAATGATTTTGAGAAACGTTCCATGTATCTGTTTGTCATTTCAATGTCTTCATTTGAGAAATGTCTATTCAAATAAATTGCCAATTTCATAGTTGGATCATTAGTTTTGTTTTTCTTATAGACTTATTTAAGTTATTTTTTGGTTATTAACCCTCTATCAGATGGGTAGTTTGCAAATAATTTCTCCATATTTTGAAGGTTGTCTATTCACTTTCTCGATTGTTTCCCTTGTGCAGAAGATTTTTAACTTGATGTGACCCCCATTTGTCCATTTTTGCTTTGGTTGCCTGTACTCAAGAAATTTTTGCCCACACAAATGTGCTGGAGATTTTCTCCTATGTTTTGTTATAGTAGTTTCATAGTTTCAGGTCTTAGTTTTAAGCCTTTAATACATTTTGATTTGATTTTTGCATATGGCAAAAGATATGTGTCTAGTTTCATTCTTCCGGATATGGAAATCCAGTTTTCCCAGCAGCATTTACTGGAGACTGTCTTTTCTCCAGTGTATGTTACTGGCATCTTTGTCAAAAGCGAGTTAACCGAAGATATGTGGATCACTTTCTGGGTTCTTTATTCTGTTCTGTTGGTCTATGTGTCTGTTTTGGTGCCAGTATCACGCTGCTTTGGTTACTATAGCTCTGTAGTATAATTTGAAGTAAGGAGATGTGATTTTTCCAGTTATCTTATTTTTGCTTTGGATAGCTTTGGCTATTCTGGATCTTTTGTTGTTCCATATAAATTTTAGGATTATTATTTCTATTTCTATGAAGAATGTCATTGGTATTTTTATAGTGATTTCACTGAATGTGCAGATTGCTTAGGGTAGTATGGACATTGTAACAATATAGGTTCTTCTGGTCCATGAACATGGGTATTTTCCAACTTTTTCGTGCCCCCTTCTATTTATTGCATCAGTGCTTTATAGTTTTTATTATATAGATCTTTCACTTCTTTGGTTAAGTTAATTCTTGGGTAATTAATTTTTTTTGTGGCTATTATGAATGAGATTACTTTTTGATTACTTTTTCAGATTGTTCACTGTTGGCATATAGAAATGCTACTGATGTGTTTTATGTTGATTTCGTTTCATGATACTTTATTGAATTGGTTTATCATCTCTAAAAGATTTTTGGTGGAGTCTTTTTTTTCCCAAATGTAAGAGTATATCATCTGCAAATAAAGATAATTTGACTTCTTCCATTCCAATTTGGATGCATTTATTTATTTCTCTTGTCTGAATGCTCTAGCTAGGAATTCCAATACTATGTTGAATAACAGTGGAAACAGTGGGCATCTTTGTTGTGTTCGATTTTAGAGGAAAGGTTTTCAGTCATTCACCATTCAGTATGATACTAACTGTGGGTCCATCATAAATGGCTTTTATTATGTTCCTTCAATAACAAGTTTTTGAAGGGTTTTTATCATGAAGGGATGTAGAAATTTACAAATGCATTTTCAGGTTCAACTGAAATGATTACATAATTTTTATTCTTCATTCTGTTAGTATGATTAATTTACATGCTTAACCATCCTTGCATCTCAGGGAAAAATAACACTTGGACATGATGAATGATCTTTCTAATATATTGTTGAATTCAGTTAGCTAGTATTTTGTTGAGAATTTTTTTTTGCAAGACCACATTATGTTACTTTATTGTTTTCTGCTTTTTCTTTTAACAGCATTAGATTTTTTTTTATTTTAATTTTTTATTGCATTTTAGGTTTTGGGGTACATGTGCAGAACATGCAAGACAGTTGCATAGGTACACACATGGCAGTGTGTTTTGCTTCCTTTCTCCCCTTCACCCACATTTGGCATTTCTCCCCAGGCTATCCCTCCCCACCTCCCCCTCCCACTGGCCCTCCCCTTTTCCCCCAATAGACCCCAGTATTTAGTACTCCCCTCTCTGTGTCCATGTGTTCTCATTTTTCATTACCCGTCTATGAGTGAGAATATGCAGTGTTTCATTTTCTGTTCTTGTGTCAGTTTGCTGAGAATGATGTTCTCCAGATTCATCCATGTCCCTACAAACGACACAAACTCATCATTTTTGATAGCTGCATAATATTCCATGCTTTACATCAATATTCATCAGAGATATTGACCTGCAGTTTTCATTTTTTGACATGTCTTTGGCTGGTTTTGGTATTAGGGTAATACTGGCCTCATAAAATTAGACTGAAAGTATTCATTCCTCCTCTATTTTTAAAAATAATTTGAGTAGAATTGATATTAGTTGTTCTTTAAATGTCTGGAAGAATTCAGCAGTGGAGCCATTGGGTCCTAGGCTTTCCTTTAATGAGAAAATTTTTATTCTGGCTATGGTTTCACTACTCATTATCAGTCTGTTAAGGTTTTTGAATTCTTTCTGGTTCTACCTTGGTTGGTTGTATGTGTCTAGAAATCTTCCCATTTCTTCTAGATTTTCCAATGTATTGGCATCTAGTTGCTCATAGTAGCCACTAACAATACTTTCAGTTTCTGGTGTCAGTTGTAAGGTCTTTTACTCCATTTATTATTTTATTTATTTGTATCTTTTCTCTTTCTTTCTTAGTCTGGCTAAAAATTTGTCAATTTTTTTTAAACTTTAAAAAAAATAACACTTTTTGTTTCATTGATCTTTTGTATTTTTTTTTATTTCAAGTTCATTTATTTATGATCTGATGTTTATAATTGCTTTTCTTCTACCAATTTTGAGTTTGGTTTGCTCTTGCATTTCCAGTTTTTCAAGACACATCCTTAGATTGTTCATCTGAAGTTTTTCTCTCTTTTTTTTTTTATGTAGGCACTGGTAGCTATAAAATTTCATCTTAGTACTGCTTCTACTATATCCCATAGGTTTGGTATGTTGTATTTTCATTATCATTTGTTTCAAAATTAAAAAAAATTTTTTTCCTATTAATTTCTTTATTGCCCATATGTCATTCAGAAGCGTATTTTTAAATTTCTATGTATTTGTATAGTTTTCAAAATTCCTCTTGTTTTTAATCCCTAGTTGCATTCCATGATGGTCAGAGAAAATGATTGACATTATTTAAATTTTTTGTATGTTTGAAGACGTGTTTTTTGTCCTAATAAGTGGTTGATATTTTAGAATGATAAACGTTCTCAGGGATAAAATGTTAATTCTGCAGTAGTTGGAAAAAATGTAACATTAATATCTACTAGACTCATTTGTTCTGTAGTGTAGATGAAGTTTGATGTCTCTGTTGATTTTCCGTAAAGAAGATGTGTTCAGTTCTGAAAGTGGGTTGTTGAAGTCTCCAGCTATTATTGTATTGGGGCCTATTTCTGTCTTTAGCTCTAATAATATTTACTTTATCTTGGTGCTACAGTGTTGGTCAATATCTATTTAAAATTGTTAAAACCTATTGCTGAACTGGCCCTATTATTATTACATAGTGACTTTCTTTGTCTCTCCTCACAGTTTTTGTCTTGAAATCTATTTTGTCTGATATAAGTATAGCAACTCCTGCTCTCTTTCGGTTGCCATTGGCATGGAATATCTTTTTCCATGCCTTTGTTTTCACTGTATGTGTATCTTTAGAAGTGAAATGTGTTTTTCATATGCAAAAAATCAGTGAATCGTGTTTTTTCATGTATTCAGAAAGTTTATGTCTTTTGATTGAAGAGTTTAGTTTATTTACATTTTATGTTATTATTGATAAGTAGTGACTTACTCTGTTATTTTGCAATTTTTTACTGGTTGTTTTGTGGCCATTTTTTTAACCTTCTTCCTTCCTGTTTGCCTTTAGTGAATGTGATTTTCTCTAGTGATATGATTCACTTTCTTACCTTTTATTTTTTGTTTATCCATTGTATGTTTTTGGTTTGAGGTTACCATGAGGCTTGCAAATACTATCTTAATACCATCATTTTGACATGATAACTTGTTAACACTGTTTATATAAACAATCAAAAAGAAAACTAATAATATCTCTATGCCTTAAGTTTATCCTCCCAATTTTAACATTTTGTCATTTCTATTTATACTTTATTTCTAGTTATAGTTTCTTTCTGTTTCTTGAGGAGTTGTTATTATTTTTTTCCTTATTTTTAATTATTATTTTTAATTCTGGGGTACATGTGCAGGATGTGCAGGTTTATTCCACATGTTTGTTGGCTACATAAATCTTTCTTTTAAAAAGTGTCTGTTCATGTCCTTTGCCCACTTTTCAATGAGGTTGTTTTTTTCTTGTAAATATTTTTTTAGTTCCTTGTAAATTCTGTATATTAAACCTTTGTCAGATGGATAGGTTCCAAAGATTTTATCCCATTCTGTAGGTTTCCTGTTCACTATGATGATAGTTTCTTTTGCTGTGCAGAAGCTCTTTAGTTTAATTAAACCCCATTTGTCAATTTTTGCTTTTGTTGTAATTCCTTTTGGTAATTTTATCATGAAATCTTTAACCATCCCTATGTCCTGAATGTTATTGCCTAGATTTTCTTTTAGGATTTTTATAGTTTCGAGTTCTACAGTCAAGTCTTTAATCTATCTTGAGTTAATTTTTGCATAAAGTGTGAGGAAGTGATCCAGTTTCAATTTTCTGCAAATGAATAGCCAGTTATTCCAACACCATTTGTTGAATAGGGAATCCTTTCCCCAGTGCTTACTTTTGTCAGGGTTGTTGAAGATCAGATTGTTGTGGATGTGTGATTTTATTGCTGAAGTCCATTCTGTTCCATTGGTCTATGTGTCTGTTTATGTACCAGTAACATGCTATTTTGGTTATTGTAGCCTTATAGTATAGTTTGAAATCTGGAAGGGTGATGCCTCCAGCTTTATTCTTTTTGTTTAGTGTTGTCTTGGCTATACGGGCTCTTTGTTGGTTCCATGTGAATTTTAAAATAGTTTTTTCTAATTCTGTGAAGAATGTCAATGGTAGTTTAATGGGAATAGCATTGAATCTATAAACTACTTTAGGTAGTGTGATCATTTTCCTATTGATTATTTCTATCCATAAGCATGGAATATTTTTCCATTTGTTTGTGTCTTCTCTGGTTTCCTTGAACAGAGGTTTGTAGTTATGCTTGAAAAGTTCCTTAATTTCCCTTACTCACATGATTTTTGATTCCTGTGAAGTTGTTTTTTTCTGTGTAGATAGTCATTAAGTTGGTATCCTTTCATGGGAGATGACTGGTAGATCTTTCTATTCTGCTATCTTGCCACTATTTAAATTTCTTGATGCTAAAGATTCTTTATGTCTTAGCAAAGTGCCTGAAACTATCTGAAATAAAGGAATGAATTAAAAATTACTGAATCAAATATATAAAGTAATTTTGCCCCATATCCTCTCAATATAGATGCCCCTGAAATTTATTTCAAAAAGTACAATCAAGATCAACATTCTTGATTTTTCCTTCAGATATTTTTACCTTAAAATCGTAGAAATCAACACCAGCTGTTCACATTAGATTGTAAGAGCACAGCAGAGCTGTTAATATTCTAGGCAGCTATCTTAAAGGCACATGGCTCTTGAACTAGTGTCCATTGTTCTCCTCACATAATAGATAAGCTGACAGGAACCACAACAAGTTGAATAACATTAAAGAAATTAACTTGTGTCCAAAGTAGGCACTCCTAATTTACATAATATGTAGCACTTCACACAAAAGTTACCACCTATGAAATCTATTAATTTTTTAGCATATTTTTATCATTAAAAGAAAATTCAGGGTGTGTTTCTTAACAAATATCAAATTAAAACTCTGATATTCTGTAATTTTGTATGTCTAAAAGTATTTATTTTTATATCAGAAATGAATACAAACTAATAAAATATAATTTCGGTGTGATTTCTCCAATCTGGCTCTGACATCATTTTCCATAGAAGAGCTCCAAAGGCATTTTGAGCAATGACACCATTTTAAGGCTACATGTATATTCTACCAGGGAGACAACTTGAAAGAATAACACTAATTTAGATGTATAAATCCTGTTTTTTTTTTCTTTAAAAATGTCCCATTATTTCTATTCTTGACTCCTCTATACTCTTGCATATCTTTTTATGCCTATCTGCAAATTTTCCTTAAAATAAATGTACTGTTAGGGAAAATGCCTTTCAAATATCAGGTTCAAGATAGTTCTTTTCAATTAATGAAGTTAAAATAGTATTAAAATTTCCTACTTTTTAGAGGTATGTAAATAAGATTAATGCTGAGTCTTGGCAAGCAGCTACAATTTAAAAAGGCCTACACTAGGACTCAGACACTTTATTCTTGAATTAGTTTTACTTTATAATATCAAGAAAATGTGGATAAACCACTTAATAATTACATTCACTCATTCTTCCTTTGCTCATTTGTTCATTCACTTACCTCCACTGTATTTTTTAACATGAAATGCTCACTGAATTGTGGTCACTTTGGGGATTTAAAAATATTGGTAAAATATAGTCTCTCCTCAAAAACTGTTTGCAAGTAAGTGAATAAAATTACAAACTTTTTCAACTTTAAAATGAAAAACTCCTACCTGCCCTACTTACCTTATTAATGCATTGTATCTAATGAAAGTGTGCTATGGTTCAAATACAGTTTCTCCCCACCAAAATGCATGTTGAAGCTTGTTCCCCAATGTAGCAGAGTTGGGATCTGATGATGCCTTTAAGAGGTGTTTAGCTTGTTAAGATAGATAAATGTCCTCTCAAGACTGGATTAGCTCTTGTGGGAATTGACTATTTCCCAGAACACAAGCTTGTTATAAAGGGAGGTTGTCTCTCCTATTAGCTTCTTTGCATGTATGTACTTTCCCTTTTGCTTCTCTTCTATATTATGACACAGCATGAGGGCTTCACCAGAAACCTACCAGACACATCTGCCCAAACTTGGACCTTGCAGTCTCCAGAATTGTGAGCTAAACAGACCAATTTCTTTTCTAAGTTATCCAGTCTCCGGTTTTCTGTTAGAGCAATAGAAAACTGACTAAGACAAAGGCCATATGTGAAACTGCTTTATGAAGTATAAGTCACTATCCACATATACAGATATTGACATGAGATGCTATCTTAGTCTGTTCAGGCTGCTAGAATAAACTACCATAGATTGGGTGGCTTATTAACAAAAGTTACATTCAATCTGGTGTATTAATACAGGATTTTTTTCTTTAAGTGGTTGTTTTGTTAGTTTCAAGTGAAGAGCTTGAGAACATTGAGGTGGGACAAAAAAAGAGAAGAGGAATAAAGATTTAGAATAACACATAGTGAGGATGGAAATATAAAAAAAGGAGTAAGGAAGAAGTTATGTTGAGGTCTAGAAGAGGAGTGTTGTGAAAAGCATGAAGCTTTGAAACTATGCTAGGTGCCCTCAAAGCAAGAGTGAAAGAAACTTGGGGGGAAGTGAAAGAAAGGGAAGATGGAGTGGAGTATAAGAATGTGAGTGACATAGTTTTGCCCTGAGTGTTTTCTCAAAAGTATATGGAAATTTTTTGTAGTGTAAAACAGAAGAGGTCAGTTCCTATTTAGCTCTATTATTTTTTAGTTGGAAGAGAGTAGTAACAAAAGTATACCTCAAGAAGATCAACGTTAAGGAAAAAGTAGATTTATGACGAACACAGGAGAATCATACAGAAATCTCTGCAAGAAATAAAGCTAGAATTCACAGAAAATAGGAAATGATCAGGCTATTTTTCTCCTTACTTTTTCCTGTCTCCTTCTCTTTCTCCTTCCTTTCACTCTCTCTCTTTCTCTTTCCCCCTCCCTCTGTTTCCCTTTTTCTATTTTTCTCTTTCCTTTTCTTACTGCCATGTTCTTTTGCTCTGAGGTCACATGGGATCTTGTCTCAGCTTCTTTCTCCATATCAGCCATGTTCCTTCCTCTCTATAGACTGTTTTAACTGTTTGTATGTGGGCTACCACATGCCTGCTCCCACCCAGTTCTACTGCACTTTTCTCAGTAGTTAAAAGTCTGTACTGTGGATTTAGGAGGCCTAGGTTGAAATCCTGAATCCACTGTATTCGTGTCATTTTGGTGAAGTTGTATAAACTCTATATTCCTCCATTTCATTATCTGTAAAATGGAGGTGATGAAAACACCAACTTTTTACTGGATTATGGTGAAAATGAAGTAAGTTAATTTATGTAAAATACTTTAGGAAGGGCTTGACCCATAATAAATACTTCACAAATTATTTTATGTCATCATTGTGCCAATTAGGCACTCCAGAGAAAATCAGCTCAGGCTTTTTAGCCAATCCCAGTTTTCTAAAGAAGAGACTATTTGTTCAGCTCAGATACTAACTTGCTGTGCAACTTTGACCAATTCTTTCATACTATGCATTTCAGTTTCTTCAAAAATCATATCAGAGGGTGGAATTTGATGCACCCAAAGATATATGTTAGAGTTAAGATTCTGTGATTCTTTTAAATGCTTTCCCTTTAATTGAACAAATGCAGACATTCATTAAATCTTATTTACTATATTGTTCCTAGGGTCCTTTATAAATAATATAGATTAAGCAGTTACATTCCAAAGCTAAAGGTAAATGTAAATCATAACAGATATAAATATATTCTCAAGTTCCCCACTATCTGTACCCAACTCCTGGGGGAAGACGATTAAATTTAGTTACATTTCTATAAGGCTTTAAAACATAAGACATTGATTTGGCATACCAAGTACATCCCACAATAAATATTTATTTGCTTAGAAACTGAAGCACTTTTGATAGAGACAGGCTAGAAGAATTAAAGTGGAAAAGGAAATTAACAAGGTGAAGTGAGTGGAGAAATGAAGAATTAGCAATCTGCACAGTTTCCATCAGTGTCTATTAGGAAAACAGAATCTGGCCATGTGGTGATATTATTACACAGACTGATGAGATTAGCAGAGAGGGGGTAAGTGTAAATAAATGTAACTGTATTTTTCACTTTGCATTGTGGTATTTGCTTCCAAAGGGAAAGCATCCCTCCTGACAGCGTAATTTTCTTTCTATGCACACAACACCAGAGGACATTACCAACCTTGAAAAACTGAGATGCAGCTTGCTGATTAATAAACTAGTTCAGTGCAAAGCCCCTGTGGTGGGATTTTCAGAGCTTCCAGATCGAAAGTGTTGCCAGTTAACAAAAGGAAATGCTTCATTAGCTAAAGCCAATAGAGGCTCCTTTCTCCAGCCAAAGCTTCCAGCTTCACAGGAAAATGAAAGCTGCTCCTCTGGGGCTTGGGAGACGGTGTGTTAGTGGTGGTTGGTTGTTGTATATTCAGAGTGTTTTCTAACGCACTTTAGGCTAGAAATCTCAAAAAATATTTGGATTATCCCTAATGCTTTAGTTGTGAGAATCTAACTGCTTAACTGTATTATTCTTTTTCATTTAGTTACTTGATTAGGTATGGTGACCGCTGGCACCAAACTCTAAATATCTGTGAAAATAGTTCAAAAAAAGCTCATGGTTAATGGGAATAGTAAAAGGGACATTGATGCTACCATTTCAAAAATGTCAATCTAATTTAGACTCCTTTTAAATATAATTCTTACCTATCACACATTTAAAATTATATTAAAATGTGTATGAGAAGTAACTGTTTAGTGGATATGGAGTTTGTTTTTAGGTTAATGAAGATGTATTGAAACTAGACATAGGTGGTAATTTCACAACATTGTGAATGCATTAAATGTTACTGAAATGCTACCTTTAAAATGGTTAATTTACGTTATGTGAACTTCACCTTAATAAAATAAATAAATAACAAAAATGTGCTAATGGGCATGTTTAATAAGTTTACAATTTCTGTTTTCTTTTGAGTATAATGAAGTAATATTTTACAGTTTGTAATGAAATGTTAAATTCTCATTCTTTTGGTCCCTCTGGAAGCTACATCTGGTCTGCATTGAATGCCTATCTACAAAAGCACAATTTAAAATGAATCTTGTATGATGTTGCTGAAGTGATATTGCCACTTCCTTTGAAAGTGACATCTACATTACATAAACGATTTCTGTTTTTTGTTCTTCCTGAACTCTTAATATTTTATTTAATGATAGATGCTGATTTAACCCAGAGATGTTGGAGCATCTCAATTCTAAGGTAGTCTGTTAAAGTCGGCTGGCTGCAATTATCTGTAGCCCACAAGTGGTAAAAGCTATCTCCTTTCTAACAACCAGTTTGCCTCATCTGTGTAACAAAGAAGTGAAGTAGATGCTAAAAGCCCTTCCTTTTCTAAAATTAAGATGCTCTGTGGTCACTGTAAACAACTTTCCAATAACCAGTGTTAAAGAGTATTTACTGTGAATATCAATTAGATGCCTTGTGTGGGGCTTCAGTTCTATAAATAATTGAAAGGTATGGTTTGTACCCTTGTTGATTTTATAGTATATTATATCAGTTCTAAAGCAAAATTAAGTTCTGAGTTGTCTGATACAAGTTACAGTGATTCAGGCAATCATAAAAGATAAAGATAAATGATGACTGGAGGTATGGATTCTGGATGAGTTGGAACTTGAATTGGACATGGAATAAAGCATAGAAATTGAATAGACTGCAAAGGAAAGGTCAATTTTCCCCATTCTATAAATGAGGAAATAGAGGTTCAAAGTTAAAAGGACTTGTATAGTGTTAAACAGCTAGTAAATAATAGATTTAACCTTGGCTTGTGTGGTGGCAAAGGCTCTCCACTTAACACCTTCCTGCTTGTATTATTTAAGTCAATATTTCATTCATTTTACAAGCACATTTAGATTCTACTATGTGTCAGGCACCAACTTAAGCTCTCAAGTAGAAAAGTATACAGGACATAAGTGGTCATTCCCTGATGGAACTCACACTCAGGTGGAATAGACAGAAATTAAACAAATAATTATATAAATTAAAAGTTAAAAAAAAGAAATTAAAAGTTAAAAACTGTGATTAAGAGTGATGAAGTAACACTACCAGCTGTTAGTAGAGAATAACAGAACTTCCCTAATTTAGATTGGGAGTTAGTGAGTACTTTCTTGAGGAAATGATATTTACACTGAGATATGAACTCAGGTAGAAAGTATGCAGACTAAAAGTAGTGGGAAAAAGTGTTCGCAGAAAGAAGAGCATGTGTGAAGGACTTGAAGCAGATAAAAGCTTCACTTCTTTCAGAAAAACAAAGAAAAGCAGTGCAACTCATGTGCAGACCCAGGAAGCAAATAACCAAGAATAAATGTGAAGAGGTTCACATTATCTACATAAGGCTGCTTGACATCCTGTGACATATCATGATTTCAGTTAATCCAGTAGTGGTCCCTGAATATCAGCAGACACCATCTAGAATCAGAGAATACTTTCATTATGCATTCTTTTCGGTCTGCCTTCCTTTGCTCAACATGTTATATGTTTTTGTAGCTTCTTCATTTTCATTACTGTATACTATTCCATTTTGTTATTACCCTACAACATATTTATGTATTTTTGTTTTGTGGATAAACATTTGGGAAGTTTCAACATTTGGCCTCTTACGAAGATTGCTGACATGGACATGCCTGTACATGTCTTTTGATAAAAAATATACACTCTTATCTTTCGGTATGTATCTAGAAGCAGGATTGCTAGATCATAGAAGTTTCATATATTCAGCCTTAGCACGCATTCCTATCAGTGTTCCAAAGTCATAGAATATGCACATCTGTAAGTAATGTATATAAATCCTGTTTTTTTCCTTCTCACCAGTAGTTGGAATTGCCTGGGTTTGTTTGTTTGTATTTTAATTTTAGCCACTCTGATGTATAATAGTATCCACTGAGGTTTTATTATACACTTATCTAAATAAAAATTAGTTTGGGCATCATGATTAAGCCTTACATTTTTATTGGCTATTTGATTATTCTCCTTGGTGTCATGCCAATTTAAATTGTATTCATTTTTCTATTGGATTTTTTGACTTCTTATGTGTAGTTCCTTAAATATTTTGGATTCAGGTTCTTTGTTTTATATATATATGTGTGTGTGTGTGTGTGTGTGTGTGTGTATTACAAATAAATTCTCACACTTTGTAACTTACTATTTCACTGTTTTAAATGTACATTTTGTAGATTATAAAGTTTTAACTTTAATAAGATATAGTGAATTAGCTTTTTTTCTCCATTGAAAATGCTATCTATATCCTGTTGAAGAAATCTTTGCCTACTCCAGATTACAAAGATATCATCCTATAGTTTCTCTCAAATGCTTTATTGTTTTAGCTTTCAGTTTTAGATCTATGAGACATCTGGAAATAATTTTGGTATATAAGATGATATAGTTTTATGTAAAAATTTCCAATTTCCAAGTGCCATTTACTTAAAATATCAACTTTTCCCTACTATACTGTAATGGCACCTTTGTCACAAATTACATTCACATAATATGTAGGCTATTTTCTGGGCTTTCCATTGGGTTATTGTCCTATTATTACACAAGTACTACACTGTCCAAATTACAGATTTATAATTATTGTTGTCTAGTAATTATACTCCATTTGATATTTTGATATGCTTGAGTAATTTTGTCCCATCGAATTTCCGTAAGTCGTAGAATTCTTTAAGTTGTAGAATTATCACACAAACACACATGTACAACTTGAAAATATTTTTATTACAATTTTATTGATGTTTGAGAGAATTTACAACATAAAGTGTTTTAATCAGTGAAAATGGTATACCTTTTTGTTTATTTTGTGTTTTGCAATTTATCTCAGTAGTGATTTGTAAATTTCAGTGTATAAGACTAACGTGTTTTCATTTAACTCATCAGAAGATATTTGTTTTTAAAATTTATACTTAATTACATTTTTACTTTTTTTCTAATTATTTGATGCTAACACACAGAAATACAATTGTTTTACTTTCAATATGAACCTTATAACTAGTATCATTTCTGAATTCTTGTATTGATTTTAAAAGTTTGTCTGAAGATAGGATTCCTTTTCCTTTACTATAGACATAATTATGTCATTGGCAAAAAAAATGAGTTGTATTTCTTGGTTTCCAATATTTATGACAAATATTTCTTTTCATTGCATTTTGCACTAGTGAAGAACATCCATAAAAATTTAAACAGAACTGATGGTGGTAACCATCCTTTTGCTTTAGTCCTAATGACATGGTGAAAGCTTTAAACATGTCACAATTAACTATGAAATTTGCTTTGTGTGTATGTGCTTCTAGATACTCTTAAAATTAAGGACATTCCCTTCTATTTCTATTTTTATAAAATTCTATCATAAATTATTTGAACTTTTATCAAGTTGTTTCTGCATTTGCAGAGATTTTTTTCCTCTTTTCATTATTTTAAAATTGTGAATTAAAGTGATAGAGTTTTCAAAGGCAAACAATTCCTGTATTTCTGGAATAAAAACCATAGGTTGGCAGAGAAAGACAGTGCAATAGAAGTCTATACCATTCATTTCCCTCTCACCCCACAAGAACACCAAATTTTAATAACTGTCTGCACACAGAAAAGCATCACTACAAGAAAAAGCAATCAGGTGAACAATCACAGTATCTGATTTTAATTTCATGTCACTAAAAGAAGCGTTGAAGAGGGTCAGAGGGACACTCTTGAATCACTGATCCCCCATCACCTGAGAGCAGCCCTGTGGCAAGGACAGTAAGTGCACCTCAGAAAGGGAGTGTGGAGTGACTGCGGGATTTTACACTGAACTTAGTGTTACCCTATCATAGTAGAGAGAAAAATTCTACTTGCCTCAGCCAGCATCCATGCATAGCAGGAGCGTTTGGACCAGACCTAGCCAGAGGAGAATTACCCACCCCAGTAGTCAAAACTTGAATTTCTCATCAAGCTTCATCACCGTGGGCTGAAGCACTCTGGGGTCCTACATAAACTTGAAAAGCAGTCTAGTACACAAGGACTGCAATTTCTAGGCAACTTGTAGTGCTATGGTGGACTTAGAGCCAGTAGAGTGGAACATGACCTAGGGAGTGGTGTGACTAAGGGAGGGCTTGCACCATCCCTTCACAATCCCAGGCAGTGCGGCTTATGACAATAAAAGTTACTCATTGGGATACTTATTGAGAGTACTATTCAGCCATAAAAAAATGATATTCTGTTGTTTGCAACAACATCACTGGGCCTGGAGGTCATTATGTTAAATTAAATAAGCCAGGCATGGAAAGACAAATATTGCATGTTCTTGCTTATTTGTGGGATCTAACAATCAAATCAATTGAGCACATGAAGGTAGAGGTTAGAAGAATGTTTACCAGGGGCTGGGAAGAGTAGTGGGGTTGTGGGTGGGGGAGGAGATGTTTAATGGGTGCCAAAAAATAGAAAGAATATATAAGACCTAGTATTTGGTAGCACAATATAGTGACTATAGTCAAAATAATTTAATTGTATATTTTAAAAGAACTAAAAGATTATAATTGGTATGTTTGTAACACAAAGGATAAATATTTGAGGGGATGGATAACCCATTTTCCATGATGTGATTATTTACACATTACATGACTGTATCAAAATATCTCATTTACTCCATAAGCATATGCACTTACTGTGTACCTATTACCCTCTTTATCACCAGGATTAATCTACAAATATTTGTTAATAGTATTTGCATATATATTCATAAGATATGATGGCATTTGATTTACTTTCAGGTAATGTTCTTGCCAGATGCTGGTGTCAAAGTTATTCAGGACTTAGAAAACATTGGTAAATATTCACTTTGTCTATATCCTCTAAAAATTTTGCACAAAATTGTATTTTATTTTTTCTTTAAGCATTTAAAGTATTTAACAAATGAAGACATATGAGATTAAGTTTTAGTTTGTGGATTTTTTTGTTCATTACATTTATTTACTTATTTTACTTTTAATATTATTTTTGACACAATAATTGTACATATTCTTGGGTCAAAATGTGAAATTTTGATACATTTATAGAATATGTAGTGATCAAATCTGTGTAATTAACATATCTATCACCTCAAACATGTATTATTTTTTTGTATTGGGAATCTTCAAAGTTTGCTCTTCCAGCAATTTGAAAATACAGAATAAATTGTTGTTAATTATAGTTACCCTACAGTGATATAGAACACACCAGAACTTATTCCTCTCATCTAGCTGTAATTTTGTATTCATTGACCAATTGCTCCCTATCTCAACCTCCTCCTACACTTTCCAGCCACTAGCAACCACTATTCTACTCTACTTTTTTAGCTTCCATATATTAGTGAAAACGTGGGGTATTTCTATTTCTGTGTCTGCTTGATTTCACTAAACATAATGTCCCCCAACCTCATCTGTGTTGCCAGAAATGACAGGAGTTTATCTTTTTTATGGCAGAACAATATTTCATTGTGTATATTTTTACCTCATTTTCTTTATTCATTTATCTGTTAATTGAAACAGTTTGATTCCATATTTTGGCTATGGCAAATAGTGCTGTAATAAAGATGGGCATGCAAATATTTCATTAACATACTGATTTCTTTGTTTTGGCTATATATCTAGTTATGGGACTGCTGGATTTTATGATAGTTCTATTTTTAGATTTTCTATTTTCCATAATGACTCTAATAATTTACCTTTCCACTTGCAGTGTATGAGTCCCCCTCTCTCCACATCTTACCAGCATTTGTTTGTCTTTTATCTTTTTCATAACAGCCATTCTAACCAGGGTGAGAAGATAACTCACCGTGGGTTTCCTTTTATTTTTAGTTGATACTATAATTTTATATCTTTGTAAGATACAAAGTGATACTTTGATACATGTATATAATGTGTAATGGGATATTAACATATCTATCACCTCAAATATTTATCTTTTCTTTGTGTTGTGGACATTCAAAATCCTCTCTCCTAGCTTTATGGAGAATAAACAATAGATTATAGTTAGTCATATTTACCCTGTATTGTGGCAGTATAACAGAACTCATTCTTCCTATCTAGCTATAATTTTGTATATACATTAACTAACCTCTCCCCCTCCTTCCATCCACCTAATTTTCCCAGCCATTAATTCTCACGATTTTATTCTCTACTTCTTGGAGCTCAATTATCCTATTATCCTTTTAAGCTACTCCATATGAGGGAGAACATGCCATATTCATCTTTCTTTGCCTGACTTATTTTGCTTAACATAATATCCTACAGACTTATCCATGTTGCCACAAATGACATAATCTCATTCTATTTTTACGGCTCAATAATATTCCATCGTGTATATATAACACATTTTCTTTATCCATTTGTCTGTTGATGAACATTTATGGTAAATCTATATCTTAGTTATTATAAGTAGTGCTGCAATAAATGGAAATGCAGATATCTCTGTGATACACTGATGGCCTTTCATTTGGATAAATAACCAGTAGTGGGATTGCGGATCACATGGTAGTTATATTTTTGGTTGTCTAAGGAAACTTTACAGTATTTTCCATAATGTCTATAATAATTTACCTTCCTATCAACAATGTGTACAAATTTCCTTTTGTCTGCATCATCTGCGGTATTTGTTATTTTTGATCTCTTTGATAAGAGCTGTTCTAACTAAGGTGAGGTAATATTTTATTGTGCTTTTGAATATGCATAAGCCTGGTTACATTGGGCATTATTTCATGTATGTTTGCCATTTGCCTGTCTTGTTTTGAAGTGGTCAGACTTTTTTGCTGACTTTTTAAATAGATAGTTATTAGTAATATTTTGCTATTCAATTGTTTGAGTTCTTTGTATACTCTGGATCTTAATCTTGTCAGATAAATAATTTGTAAATTTTCCCCCATTTTACATGTTTTATCTCCACTCTGTTGATTGGTTCCTTTGCTGCACAGAAGCCTTTTTAAGTTTAATATAGCCCCATTTGTATTTCCCTGATTACTACTGATGTTCCAAATGTTTTCATATGCCTGTTAGCTATTTTTATGTCTTCTTTTGCGAGATATTTGTTCAGCTAATTTGCCCACTTTCTATGGAATTGTTATTATCACTATCACTATTTTTGCTGTTGTTTGTGTTCCTTGTGCGTTCTGGATATTAGTCCCTAGTTGGGTGAATAATTTGCAAATATTTTCTCCCATTCTGCTGGTTGTCCCTTCTCTCTTTTCTGTTGTTTGCTTTGCTGTGCAGAAGCTTTCCAGTTTGACATAATCCATTTGTCTGATTTTGCATTTGTTGCCTGTGCTTTTGAGGTCTTCTGCATAAATCATCACCCAGACCAATATCTTGAAGTGTTTCAACTGTTTTCCTTCTGTACTTTTATAGTTTCAGGTTTTGCATTTAAGTCGCTAATCCACATTGGGTTGATCTTTATATACAGTGAGATATAGGCGTCTTGTTTCATTCTTCTGAATATGGATTTCCAGTTTAATTTGTAGTAATATTTTAATAAAATATTCAGTGGCTTTTTAGACATTCAGATTCACTCTTAATTTTTTGGTTTATTCAGCAAATTGTGTGAAGTTTAATTTAATAATTTGTCCATTTTTCAAATTTTTAAAATTATTAACATAATATTTGTTTCTATCATCTGTAGTATGATAGAAACAAATAGTCATACAGACATCATAGTGTTCAAAATTGTCAACTGTTTACATTCTACTTTCCTTTGGCAAACGTTAGTCAGGTCTCTATCCTGCCACAGTTCCTGAATTTTGGCTCCACACAAAGCCTGAGCAAGTATAGCTGACAATAGCAAGACACATATCCTGTCAAATTGCATCAGTCATGAAGTCTGTCACTCTCCTTCATTTTCTTGAATTCTCACTTAATGCTTATTTTTTTCCTATAAAGAGGATGTATATCTGTGTTTTATTTTGAGATACTTGCAGATTTCTGAGACCATAGCCTTCTTTCTATTTAAGCAGTCATTTTCAATCAGGTCTTTCCTTATGTAAGCATGGTTTTGTTTTTATTTGACTTGGACAGAGTGCTGCCTATGCTTTACACTGCAGTTTTCACCCAAGTACTTATGCAGGCATCTCAGATATTTTTTGTCTAATTCTTGAATGAGAAAATCAGTACCCACAGAGGTGAGTCACAACTCTAAATCAAGTGCTCCATAAATTCATGTGCTGTAGCATAACATTCAGTTACTCTTTACAGCTGTTTTTGAGGCCTCTTGTGTTTATTTTAATACTAGCCTAATCCTTTGGATAATTCTCACTTCACTGGGCACCACACTTACTACATCCCTGCATACTACATGCTGTGTCATGATGGCACACATTTTGTCTGGTGTCTCCAATAGTGGCACAATTGCACAAAGGATTGCTTGGGATATCAGGAGACTCTTTGAGAAACTCGGGCTTTCACCAAACTGGTTCATCTAAGATATTTTCTTTCCCATCACTCTTATTTCTTCTCGTTATTGATCCTTCTTCCTCTTTTTCATAACATTTCACCTTCCCTTCAGCTCCCTTAAATCCTTTGCTGTATCCCTTTTCAATATGTCTACCTCCTCCACTACTCAATCTATTCTTGCCATATATTTTCTTTCCTACTCTTGCCCCTCTAGTCCCTAGATTCACTCGAGCTTAGGTCCTCTTACCTGCAGTAGAACTTGAGGGGCTCAGAGACCCTAAAAGCAACCATCTGAGGCTAAAAAAAGCTAACTTGAACAGACTAGATATGTTATACCCTCATATGTATAACAAGACAACTGCCTGATTTCTCCTCATTTCTTCACCAAATTTTTTCCCACAGTTTCCTTAAGATTACATGTAAAGAAAAAAATTTAGTGTCATCCTCCACAAATATTTTTGTGTACACATTAATCTTCATATTGCTCAGGTAACCTCAACTTGTTCCATCTGTCAGAAACACAATCCTGGTAAAATATAAAAGCCTAGCTGAGGTGAGAGCCAGCACTTTTATATAAACAAGTGAGTTTTGCGTTTTGCAGTTTATACCTGACTCATGACTAAAGTTTTAGAATTAAAGCTATCAAATATTTATTTGTGCCTGTCTGTATGATTATGTGTATAACACATGTACACATATCTCCATCTTTATCTCTATCTTTCTCTCCATCTTTGTTATGTATAGAAAAATTTTTCCTACCTGCAGATGGTATTACCAAATGAATTATAAAATCTCTTCAATTATTTTAATTCTAGTCGACTTAAAGATAAACGAGCCTCATGTTAATTAAATATTCCCAAAATTAACAGAAGTTAATAAAACTAACTTCTACTACTTCCCATTAAAAAAACTCAAATGTTGTTTAAGAATTCAAATTTACAGAATTTAGTTAATTCACTGGCGACCCAAACATGTTGAATATTGTTTGATTAACTAGAAAAGCTCTGATTTCTATTTTCTTAACATGAAGTATACCACAAGCATACATTGTATTCTATTTTGTTATATTCTTCCTCAACTTATACAGATTTATTGATCAAATAAGTTGGCATTATATTGAATGATATTTATGATTATAAAATATGTAAACTTGCATTTGAAGAAATAAAGTCATTATTCTGATGAAATTTATATAAATAGTAACTCTGCTTAATAACATGTATGCTTAAACAATTTTTTCAAGATATTTTAGTAACTTAAAAGTTTGCACTAATACAAATTTAAGTTAAATAATAGATATTTATTAAAGAGATTATTTCTAAGTAAAGTAAAATACTGGAACATGAGTTGCTAAGCATAAGTTTACTTATATATTTCTATAGTTTTGTTATATATTTCTTATATTACTCTCATATAACATATAAGAAGATTATTATATATATGTGTATATATATATATATATATATATATAGAGAGAGAGAGAGAGAGAGAGAGAGAGTGCTTATCGACAGAGAGAGAGAGAGAGAATATACACATAGTTCCCACCTTGCAAACTAAACCATATGATTTTCTAATATTTTATTAAGATAAATTCTTAGGTATGAAATTACTGTGTCAAGTGATGTATTTTTTCACTCTTAATAAAGTCTTTTTAGCCCTGTGGATTCCAAACCTGTTACATGCTTATTATAACAACTTAAATATTAGATATGTGCCTAAAGTAACATTAAAATATATAATAGTATCCAATTTAGTAAAGGCATGGGGAAATGATACCCTCTTATGCATCTTATTTGACTGTAAAATGTAATACCATGCTGCAGAGCCACTTAGCCGTTAGTACTTTGAAGAGCTATAGGTATCCACATAACATAACTCAGGAATTTGTCATCAGAGCCCTCTCCCACACAGGGTGAGGAAACAGCCAGGACTATTCATTTTAGAATTGTTTTTTATAGTTCAAATAGAAAATAATCTGAATGCCCATCAATATGGAAATGATTTGCTGCATAATTATACAATAGAATATTGTGCAGCTGTGAAAATAAATTACGATGCATTTCAACACAGATGAATTTCACAAACACATTAATGAGTTTTTAAAAAGTAAGTAGAAAAAGCATTTATAAAGCATGCTATTCATATAAAATTTTTTCAGGAAACAAAACAGTATTATATGTTTTCTGTAGGTATCTATGTAAAAAATTAGAAAAATACGTTTCAAATTTATACTAGTGTTTATGGGGAATAGGAGAAAAAAAGAATGGAAGTAGAAGTTAAGCAAGATAATATTTAATCTGTAATATTTTAATGTAAAAATATAGTTATATTTCTTGTGAAACTCCAAACTACATGTGTGCGTGTGGTGATGTGCACATGTGCACACACACATGCACATACACACACACACTCACAGACTTACACACTCAGAGAGAGAAAAAGAGGTCACAATATTCACAGTACTATATTCTGAATTGTAAATGTATGATTGGTTATTTTCTTATATACATTGATAGGTTTTTTTTTAGATAAAGAGGAGGCAGAAATATGATTAATACTAAGAAAACTATTATTTCCTCTAGTGGCTTTCTGTCCTGTTAATCACTCATTCACAAATATAAATATGCTAACCCATAAAGTTATTTCTTTAGATGGAGCAGTATTTCAGCCAGTGTGGCTGATAAATGATCACTTGCTAGAAAGACACTCCATGTGATCCAACCACCTTAAGCATCTAAAAATATTCTGACTGGTTTCCATGATGGAGGGCATGGACCCCTGTCTATTAAATGCTTTGCACAGATTCCAGTCAAGGAAATAAATGATTTATGTGACCTCATACTTTGCAACATTGGAATATTCTATATATATAACCTGTATAACTTATACATATAATCAACCTTTATATAACCTGTATATATATATATATATATATATATATATATATATACACAACATATATATATATATACAACCTGTATATATATACAACCTGTATATATATATACAGGTTATATAAAGGTTGATTATATGTATAACTTATACAGGTTATAAATATAGAATATATATATATATATATATATATATATATACAGGTATATATACAGGTTATATATAGATTGATTATATGTATATATACAGGTTATATATAGGTTTATATATAAAATCTACATGTATATTTAATCAAAAGTCTATTATAGTGGTTACAGTCATACTGAAGATCCCCTTTCTAGCTCTGAATATGAATAAGCCTGAAGTTATCACCTAGAAAACAGGGAATGCTATGCTGTCACAGGTTAATAGCATTGTAATCTAAATGACCTTAACTTACTAACTCATCATTAATCACTGATGATATGGACATATAATTTTAAACTCCACTTATAGACTTTAGAGAGTCTTGTTCTTGTGCAAATAAAAGTTATGAAAATTTTAGTGACTTTTAAGTTAGAAAACAGTTCCAATTCTGTACAGCAAAATCAAAATTGAAGTTAATGACCACAGAACCAAAGAAAAATTAGGAACGAACCCACTCTGTTTCTTTTTGAGTAAGGGTTTCTGACTTGATTAGGCTTACAGAACATGAAGCTACTCTTGCTCAGCTAAATTTTCTGATCTTGGAATGCAAGTGCATTCTCTCAAGACTTGAAACCCATTCAGGTATCCTAATTCAGATAAATTAAATCAAGTTTCCCTAAGGCGTTTTCACATGTGAACACAAATTCTTGTCAGTGATATTTGAAGATGTGGGCAGAGTAAGAAGAATGCCAGAAGACTGATGCAACTTTAAGAGAACCTGTGCATTCATGAGATTATCATACCCCTGGTCCCCATTTGTAAGAAAATAAGCATAATAGACAGCAAAGTAATCATTAAAGAAATACAAAACAAGTATGAAGATTTCTTGATAACCCTCTGATGATGTGTTTTCTTTTGAAATATAAAGTTTTGTGTAAAATTTTTTTGTGATCTCTGCTTTGCTGGTGCCGTATATCTTGCTTGGCCTAATAGATAAACCAGCATATACTGACAAAAGACAAAAAACAGGCATATTTATGATTCTTTTCAAAAAATGCTGAAACTAGAAGTTCTAGACATTTATGTTGATATTAATGCATGGCAAAATTCAAGAACAGACTGCCAAATAGGTAGCTCATTATCATTAATATGGTAGAGATGACTAGTTGCCAAAATAGATTCAACTATACTAAGTCATATTAACAATTGTGGATTACCAGACTGGTTATTTTGGTAGAAAGGAGTGTGTGTGTGAGTGTGTATCTGTACATACACTATTTTTCCTTAGTCTAAAAAAGTTTTGGATACTATATAAAGACAGGAAAAATATATATAAAGACAAGAAAATGAAACAAACTAAATGACAGTAGAATCAAGTGGATTTTTAAGTGCTGGAATAAGCTAATCAACACTCACTTCCTAAAAATCAAAAACACTATGACATATCATCTCACACCAGTCAGAATCGCTGTTATTGAAAAGTAAAAAACAACAGGTGGTGGCAAGGCTAGGGAGGAAAGGGAATGCTCCTACACTGTTAGTGGGAAGGTAAATTAGTGCAGCCACCATGGAAGGCAGTTTGGAGATTCCCTAAACAACTTAAAACACCACTGCCATTACTGAGTGTACTTCTTAAAAAAAACAGTTGTTCCACCAAAAAGATACATACATTTGCATGCTCTTCCCAACACTATTAATAGTGAAGACATGGAATCAAACTACTTGCTCAACAGTGGGGGATTGAATAAAGAAAACAGTACATATACACCATGGAATACTATGCAGCCATAAAAATCAATGGAATCATGTCTTTGCAACAACATGGATGTAGCTGGGGGTCATTATCCTAAGAGAATTGATGCAGGAACAGAAAACTGAATATCACATGTTCTCACTTACAAGTGGGAGCTAAATGTTGGGTACTCATGGACATAGAGACGGCAACAATAGACACTGAGGACTACCAGAGAGGGACAGAAGACAGGGCAAGGTTTGAAAACCTAACTATTGACTACTATGCTCAGTACTTGTGTGATGTGATCAACTGTATCCTAAATTTCAGCATTACACAGTATGCCTAATTACAAACCTGTACATGTGTTTCCTGATTCTATAGTAGAAGGTGAAATTATAAAAAAGAAAATTAAAAAACAACTAATTTCTCATTCATTCGGTGACTTTTAGTCAGTGCCTAAAGTTATCATGAACACTGAAATTCAGACATGAATAAAACATAGGCCCTGGTCCTAAGGTGCTTATTTTTCTCCTTTTTCACACCAGCCTCTCTCACTATTACTACTACCGTAACCAACACACACACACACACACACACACACACACACACACACACACTGTATATATGTGTGTGTTGGTTACGGTAGTAGTAATAGTGATGTGTGTGGACTCTGGAGTAAGTAAACTGGATTGGATTGCTAGGTAAACTATTTAATAGCCATGTGACTTTAGACATGTTTCCTAAATTCTTTGTATCTTAATTCCTTATGAATAAGATGAGAATTATAATGTTGCATGTGGATTAAAAGAGAGAGAACATGTGTGGCACAGCCTGATGGCTGCCCATTAAAAACCACTCACTCCTTCATTAAGACCACAGTTAGACTACATTTTTCCCAGCTGCTCATCCAGTTAAATGTGACTATGGGACTAGGGTGTTTATTGCTACATGAATAGAAGTAAATGGATGTGATATATAAAACTTCCAGATCCAGTCTACATAAACTTCCTCCATGCTCTTTTCCCGTCTGGATGATTGTATTGGGAGTAGCCATGGGAGCTTTGGAAACTACTTATGTCATATTTGTTAAAGGTAGAACTTCTGACAGCCTGGGTTTCTAAAAGCGCATGCGCGCACGCGTGTGTGTGTGTGTGTGTGTGTGTGTGTGTGTGTGTCTGCGAGAGAGAGAGAGAGATATCAGGGAATAAGAATAGACATATAAACAGATTCTTTCAGTGCAGTGCAGTATGTTCTGTAATGGAACCTGAGATCATGGAAGGAAGTTTAGTAAATTAATAGTGACCTGAAAAACAGTTGAAAGAAAGTCATAGAAAATAGAAATATAGAAAAAAATGAGCTTCAACTAAGATTTAAAGTACAAGTAGAGATGGACCAGGTAAAAAGAAAAAGAAATAACATCATAGACAGAGTGAAAAGCATTCTTAAAGGAACAGAGGCATGAAATGGCATGACACATTCTGAGAATTTCCAGTATTTTCATTCTAAAATATAAAATGGAATCCAAGTAATAGGGGGATACAGAGCTGGAGACGAAAAAACATCCCAGATTATAGGGGGTTTCCTATACAAGGACAAGAATGTTTGACATTATTCTGCAGTCCAGGTGAGTCTATGCAGCTCATTTATAAATATCTGTCCACTTCTACACAAAAGCATAGCCCTCATCTTGTTCAGGGGTTTTATCATTAACCTGGATGAGACAGCAAAAACATGATAATAAGCAAATTGACCTAAGGCTGGAGTAATAGCTAAGGCACTGATGATAGAAGGAAGAGTCAAAATGATCTTTATCAGTCAGTAAGTGTGAAGTCTGTATTACAATCTAAAGAGTTATCTTCTAAACCCATGTTTAGAATAATTCATGTAAAATGATGTGGATATAACATTTTATCACAAGCATGGTATAAGAAAATAATATAACAGAGTTTAGACAAAATTCAAATGATGAAAGTTTAGGCCAGATGCAGTGGCTCATGCTTGTAATCCCAGGACTTTGGGAGGCCAAGGCAGGTGGATCACCTGAGGTTGGGAGTTCGAGACCAGTCTGACCAACATGGAGAAACCCCGTCTCTGCTAAGAAAACAAAATTAGATGGGGCATGGTGGCACATGCCTGTAATCCCAGCTACTCAAGAGGCTGAGGCAGGAGAATCACTTGAACCTGGGAGGTGGAGGTTGCGGTGAGCTAAGATTGCACCATTGCACTTCAATCTGAACAACAGGAGCAAAACTCTGTCTCAAAAAAAAAAGGGAAGTTTAATTGAGTTAGATTATAAAATATTAAAAGATTAGAGTTGAAAGTTAAGCATTATAGATGTTTTCAAATACTACAAAGCCTATCATGATGCCAGGAAATAATTCTTGTGAATTACTCAAGAAAATAGAAATCAAACTAATAGATGGAAATAAGAAAGTGGGTGTATTAGTATTGTAGGGCTTCTGCAACACAGACAAACAGGCCAGGTGACTTAAACAACATAAATTTATTTTCTCACAGTTACGAACACTAGATATCTGAGATGAAGGTGTTGGCAGAGTTAGTTTTATTCTGAGGCCTCTCTCCTTGGCTTGTAGATAGCTATCTTCTGTCTATGACTTCATATCGTCATTCCTCTGTGTGTGTGTATGTGTCTTCTTATAAAGACACTAGTCATATTGGAGTAGGGCCCAATCCAATAATCTCATTTTACCTTAATTACCTCTTTAAGGGTCTATCACAAAGTAGAGTAACATTGGTAGATACTAGGAGTTAGGATTTCATCATATAAATTTTGAGGGGACATATTTTAGACAATAAGTGTGAGCAATCACAAATCAGCAAGTAAAAAACTTTCTAACAATTAGAGGTGCAAAAAGCTGCCTTGATATGTTTTGAGCTCCATGTTACTAGAAATGATTAAGGAGATGGCGTAATGTTGAAAAGGGAATTCTTTTAGTTGGGAGACAGATTAGGCTAAATTACATTCCCACTTTTCTTTATATGCTGGTAAATTGAAATTATCTACATGCCTTTTTTTCTGTTCACATTTAAGTTGTGTTTTCTTAAACAACCAAACAATGACAAAACTATTAGTAAAATACAACTGTCTGGGTAAGTTGATTAGTACATAATAAATGATTAAAATCATAGTGCTCTGGATATTTTTGTAGTACTTTATAATTTACGTAAGACTTTTAATGTACATTATTATTTTTTTTTTTTTGAGACGGAGTTTCGCTGTTGTTACCCAGACTGGAGTGCAATGGCATGATCTCGGCTCACTATAACCTCTGCCTTCTGGGTTCAAGCAATTGTCCTGCCTCAGCCTCCCGAGTAGCTGAGACTACAGGCATGCGCCACCATGCCCAGCTAATTTTTGTATTTTTTTTTTAGTAGAGACGGGTTTCACCTTGTTGACCAGGATGGTCTCGATCTCTTGACCTCATGATCCACCCGCCTTGGTCTCCCAAAGTGCTGGGATTACAGGCTTGAGCCACCGCACCCGGCCTAATGTACATTATTTTAAGATTTCACAGTAACATGAAAATGACAGTAAATATATTATTAGCATTTCCAATTTATGGATGTGGGTATTAAGACAGAGAGATCAGAATAATTGCCTCAGATCATTAGCAAATCCAGGAGCTCAGACCCATATAACCCTCCTTTTCGTTCTGGGTTGTGAGCGGGTTCCTAAGTGTAAGGAATTCTATAGAAATGCAGCAGTATATCCTGAGCCACAGGACATAAATAATGCATCTTTCTGAAGTGTCCATTTTTCTTAATGATAGTGGATTAAATCATTATCTTTAGATTAAAACAAGCATGGATGTAATATGAAGTGAAATAAAATCTCTGCGTGAATTTTCAAGATGAAAATATTTAGGAGGGTTTTGTTTCATAACAGATTGATGTGGAATCTGCTCCAAGGCACCCTGAGTTTATGGTACTTACTGATACTTCTATGCTATTAGGAAGCTTCATTGGAAAAGTTTAAGTAATTCTGCCACACAATGCTGTCGTCTTGCTGTAAGGAACATTGGTCTTATGTGAAGGAGTGGTTTTTATATGCAACTGATTATATATTGAAGAGAAACTGCTTATGAAAATACCTTGTACTTCAATGAGTTGCTTCATTCACAGCTAATTAATCTATCAGAGAAAGCCTCAAGTAATCACTTTCACTCCTATTCAATCAACCTAAACCAGATATAAAATCCTGATCCTTAGAGAAGTCTCTAATCGCAAACCTCTGAATATGTCTTTTATAATATCTTCTGGCATGTTCAGAATAATAATAAAAAATTAATTAATGATATTCTTTTATTTTTAATCTAGCCCTAGAAAACACAAACTGGGTTATGTTGCCAAAAGGGTTGGGTTTAATTATGTTGAAAAGTCTTTTACTTTAATTCTTATAATGAGCCAATTTTATACTTCTGAAGTGAATAGTATTTGTTGTATTCTGAGATTTTGCTTGTGAAGCAGGACGTTTTGAAATGGCCAGTTGGACATAAACATTTTGATGTTGGTGATGTTTTCATATGCCTGAGTCAAAACAGCTATGGGACATTGTAAAACATTTTTAAAAATTATCAAGTAATGTGAGCAATGTACATCCCTAACTCTCATCTCCTCCCAGAGTTTTACTCATACTAGAGATTTCTGATATCTGTGAGGATCATAATGGGGTAAGACACAAAGGATGCATGTATATTAATTGGCTGTAAAAGAAAAAAGATGATAGATAGATAGATAGATAGATAGATAGATAGATAGACAGATAGATAGATAGATAAAATATGACTTTTTTGGCTCAGGTGTACTAAAATGTTCTTCATGTCTATTCAGACATATCAATTTAGTCTCTTTACTATTCTTTTGCAGAACATAGACTTAGCCAGGCCAGGCATAGTGTACTCGGCTGCCTTTCATAAGGTCTCTCAACAGTATCCCTCCAATCTCTAGATTCAGTGAAGGCTTTGTGAGGATAGGTCCAAGGAAAACCTATATTTTAATGGATTCATACATTTTCTAGAGAGTGGGGTTTCACACTTGAGCATGCATCAAAATGATGTGGAGAACTTGCTAACACACAGACTCCTGAATCCCACACTAGGAGTTTCAAATTCAGTAGGTCTTTATGGGGGAGTAGGAGATAATTATTTGCATTTGTAAGAAGTTCCTGGGTGCTTCTGAGGCAGCATATCCAGAAGATTAGACATTGAGGACCACCACCCTAGCATTGGTCACTACTTTCGATCTCAGTCTGACTGCTCTACGATCTTCTTAAGCACGTAGAAGGCCTGACTTTAGAGAGCATCCTAATATCTTGCAAAATAAATTTTTATTTAACTTCTCTTTCTAGTTAATCAAAAGGCTCTGTCAGGATTTTCTATTCATTGCTAATAAGTGTTCTCAGTCCTAAAAGATTCTGTCCTTGAATCTCTGTACAATAAAACCTTTATTTCTGTTTTACCTGGAAACCGAGACAGCACTCTGCTTGCTTTGTGTTTCTTCTTAGAAATCCCTCTGTGATTCAATTTTCTCAGATATAACATCAACATCCAATTCTAAAAATGAACCTTCCACACAAATCACTGTAGCATTAAGATGTATGCACCCTTTGTACTACTCTCATCTCCACAAGATCCTGCTTCTCTTTATCCTTTACCAACAATCCTATTGTCTTTGTGTATGGTATTCCCAATGCCAGACCCACTTTTTTATTATCCTTGTAGTTCATGTTAACCATACTGGAGAGGCAGTGTAGTCTAATGGTTATGGCTTCTATTTATAATGCTTAAATTACTTACATTCAAAGCATATTTTTACCACTTACTGTCTTCCCTTGTTCATGGTATTGAAACTCTGTGTCTCAGTTTGTCACCTGTAAAATATCAATGGTAATAATGCCTAATTTCACATGGTGGTTGTTATGAGTATGAGGATTAAAATAGTTATTATTTATATATAACTTTATATGATGCCTGGTACATAGAAGGTAAATAAATGTAAGGTGAAAAGCTATAAATTATTTTAGTTATCCCTAGACCTAAAATATTCTATCCTTCAATATTTCAGAAAAGGCAATTTTATCCTCAATTTTGCTCAGAAATTCATTCATTTATCTTTAGTTGAAATCCTTTTTTCTTACTTCCTGCTCCTTAATCCACTGCAGCATTGCTTCTACCATGAAGCTCCCCACCTTTCAAGGTCACCGTCAAACGTTCAACCTCAAAACTAAAGTCTTCTTTTCTGTGACCATTTTCTTTCAATGCCTCTTTAAACAGTTTGAATAGTCTATCTTTGCAAATGGTGAACAAATTTAGATTCATCTTTTCTTTATCAATTCACAATATTCCCTTTCCTAAAATAGTATTTGCTCTCTCTGAAAAACAACCTTGTGCAAAACACCAAAGAAAAACACCTGAAAGGCAAAATAAAATGCATGGAAAGTACTTGTGTTAGGCCAGTTTTGTGTTGCTGTAAATATCCGTGTTGAGTTATTTATAAAGAAAAGAGGGTTAATTCTTTCATGGTTCTGCAGGCTGTACCAGAAGCATGGCACTGGCATCTGTTCAACTTCTGTGAAGACCGCAGGGAATGTACAATCATGGCAAAAAGCAGAAGAGGAGTCACTGTACCACATGGTGAGAACAGGAGAAAGGTGGGAGGTGCTACACATTTTTAAATAACCAAATCAAATGAGAATTTACTTATTATCAATATGAAAGCATTAACCCATGAGGGATCTCCCCACAATGACCCAGACATCTCTGACCAAGCTCATTTCCAACATTGGGAATTACATTTGAACATGAAATTTGGGTGGGACAAATATCCAAATCATATCATTCTACCCCGGCCCCTGAAATCTCATGTTCTTCTCACATTTCAAAATATAATCATCCTTTCTCAATAGTCCCCCAAAGTCTTAACTTATTCCAGAATAAGCTCAAAAGTCCAAAATTCCAAGTCATAAGTCCAAGTCCAAAGTCTCATCAGGAGATAAGTTTGTTCCACCTAAGAATCTGTAAAATAAGAATAAGTTATTTATTTTCAACATACAATGGGGGTACCTGGATTGAGTAAACATTCCCATTGAAAGATGAAGAAATTTGGCCAAAAAAGGAGCAAAAATCCCAAGCAAGTTTGAAACACAGCAGGGCAGTCATTAAATATTAAAGCTACAAAATAATATTCTGACTCCATATCTCATATCCAGGGACACAGTGGTATAAGGGATGAGGTCCCAAGGCCTTGGGCAGCTCCACTCTTGTGGCTTTCCAGCATACAGTCCCCACAACAGCTCTCAGGGGTTAGAATTGAGTGGCTGCAGCATTTCCAGGCTCAAGGTACAAGCTGCTAATTATTCTACCATTCTGGATTCTGGAGGATGGTGTCCCCTTTCCCACAGCTTCACTAGGCAGTGGCCCAGTGGGAAATCTATGTGGGGGTCTTCAACACCAACATTTCCCCTCTGCACTGCCCTGGCTGAGTTTCTCTGTGAGGGCTCCACCCTTGCAGCAAACTTCTGCCTGGGCACTTAAGCATTCTCATACATCCTCTAAAATCTAGGTGAGGCTGCCAAGCCTCCTTCAATCTTATATACTACATGCCAACAAGTTTAACATCACATAGAGTCTACCAAGACTTACAGCTTGCACACTGTGAAGGAGCAGGCATAGCAGTATCTGGCACTCTTTGAGTGAATGTTGTATCCAGTGTAGCTGGGATGAGAGGAGCAGCCTCCTGTTGTGGCACAAAGCAGTAATGCCTTAGCCCTGGCCCAGGAAACTATTTTTTTCCTCCTAGGCTTCCAGGCCCATGATAAGAGAAACAGCCTGGAAGTCTTCTGAAATGGCTTCCAGGCCTTTTGTCCATTGTCTTGGCTATGAGCACATTTTCCTTTTTAATCATGAATATCTAACAAGTGGTTGCTCCACAGCCTGCTTGAATTATTCTCCTGAAAATGGGCTTTTCTTTTTTCCCACATGGCCAGGCTACAAGTTTTTCAAACTCATACTCTACTTCACATTTAAATATAAGCTCCAACTTTAATTCTTTTTTGCTACCATATGTTAGCATAGGTGTATAGAAGCAGCAAGGCCAACTCTCGAATGCTTTGATGCTTAGAAAATTCTTCTGCCAGGTACCTTAAGTCATCACTCTGAAATTCAAACATCCACAGATCCTTATGGCATGAACAAAATACAGCCAAGTTCTTTGCTAAGGCATAAAAAGAGTGACCTTTGCTCTGGTTCCCAATAAGTGCCTTATTTCCACCTGAAACCTTCTCCACCTTGGTTTCCCTGTCCATGTCCCTATCAACATTTTGGACACAATCATTTATCTACTCTATAAGAAGTTCCAAACTTTCCTTCATCTTCCTGTCTTCTTCTGACCCCTCTAAACTATTCCAGCCTCTGCCTGTTACCCAGTTGCAAAGTCAGTTCTACATTTTCAGTTAAATTTATAGCAAGGCTCTAATCTTCTGTACTAATATTCTGTTTTACAGTGTTCTTGGATTGCTATAAAGAAATACACAAGGCTGGGTAATTTATACAGAGGTTTAGTTATGTCACGGTTATGTGGGCTGTATAGGAAGCATGGCACTGGCATCTGCTCTGCTTCTGGGAAGGGCCTCAGGAAGCTTACAATCATGGAAGAAGGAAAAGCAAGAGCCAATATATCACATGGTGAGAATAAGATGATAGTAGGAAGAGGTGCCACACAGTTTTAAACAACCAAGCCATGAGGGATCCATCCCATGATGCAAACACCTCCCATGAAGCCCACTGGCAACAATGGGGATTATATTTTCACATGAGATGTAGGCATGATGAATATCCAAACCATATCAATCCTATAATCCTAAAATAAATAATATATGAAATAACATAAAGACTACTGAAATATGTATATACCCCAGGAAATCTAATCATTTTGCACTTCTTCACACTAGTATTTCTTCAGAAGGGAAAGTCTAGATATTAGGTAAAAGATCAGACAAGACTCTTCATGTCATCAATTGAACTTTATCTACTCTTACCTCAAACTTGTATACCTCCCAGATCCCAACAAAAGTCATACAGTTAATTGGGTCAATTCTACTTACAAGGAAATTTTGTAGCCATGCTTTAGTATCAGAGCATGACTCAGAAGAGGAGGGCCTCACCATTCTAGATCTACCCTAATTGCCACAGTGAAATATCTATTTCCTTCAAATTGTACTCTTCCTGAAAGATACTTAGAAAAATACTATTTTCTGAACTTCATTATATTCCTACTGATATTGTAATGTACCATATATATTGGCACCTAGTGAGTTACCTGGATGGTTTGCCCCATTTGTTTGGCTCAGATATATTTTAGTCATTTTATTAAATGGTAAGAATCCGAAATATTTCTCATTGGACCAAATATTGTTTTATTGTATGATTTTCAATAGAAGAACAGTAGCCTATGATATTAAGGTGTCATATTGTACTTAAAGAAAACCGTGGGGAGGAGGACTCAAGATGGCGCTGTGAGAACAACCCAGGATTGGAGCTCGCATTGAATCCGCAAACGGTGAGTCTGAGCTGCATTTCCAGACTGATCTTTGTTGCCCACAGAACGGGGAAACTCCCAAGTATAAAAAAGACACGGGATGCCAGGCAGTAGGTCTGCCTGGCGAAGCCGGCAGCTGGGGTGGCGGTGGCCGGCCCTACCCAGCAATCCCCACAGGGCACGCTTGTCCGGGTGACTTGTTGAACCGGCAACCTGAGACTTGAGAGGGCTGGACTTGAGACTGAACGAGACTTGGACAGAAGCCCAGCCCAGGGGATTGTAGGGACAGATCGTTTGGGATACCCAGTGGGACGAACAAAACCGCGATTTCAAACTATCCCGAGCAGATGGCCAGAGACGCTCTGTGGGGGAGGGGCGTCCACCACTACCGAGGCAACCCGCCCCAACTGAGATACACGCCCACTGCTGATGCAGCCAGCCGTTGCCGAGGCAACCCGCCCCAACTGAGATACACGCCCACTGCTGACGCAGCCAGCCATTGCCGAGGCAACCTGTCCCTACTGAGATACATGCCCACTGCTGACGCAGCCTGCCGTTGCTGAGGCAACACGCTACAACGAAGAGACTCCGCCGCAGGGTGTGGCGGAGACCACAGCAGAGCCTGTAGGAACGGGGCGAATCACACAACAGCAGGGCAGAGCCTCGGCAGCCAAACAGTGGCTAGTCTGCATCCTAGCTGGGCAGGACACCTCATCAAACATCAAAAATAAAGCACAAACCCCTCAACACAGAGCATTTGAGGGAAAAAAAACAAAAGGGTTTTTTAATGAGCTCTGTTGCAGCAGAATCAAACATAGCAGCCTAACAGCCCTGAAGGAACAACAGAGCGCACAGCTCAGCGATTAAACCCCTATAAAGTACAAACTGTCTCCTCAAGCAGTTCCCTGACCCCTCTATATCCAAAAGACTGATATTAGGCAGGCATCATCCTGGGACAAAGATAGCAGAAAAGAAACTGGTAGCATCCCTCGCTGTACCACAGCTGCTAGAGGTGCACCCCAGACAAGCAGGGTCTGGAGTGGACCTCAGCAGTCGTACAGCAAAGGGGCTAGACTGGTAGAAGGAAAATCAAGCAACAGAACTACTTCATCATCAACATTCTGGGTGTCCACTCAGAGACCCAATCGAAAAGTCAGCAACTACGCAGACGACCAGCGGACAAATCCACAAAGATGGGAAGAAACCAGCGCAAAAAGGAGGAAAACACCCGAAACCAGAACACCTCGCCTCCTAGAAAGAACCAAAACTCCTCACCAGCAAGGGAGCAAAGCTGGACGGAGAATGACTGTGACGAAATGACGGAATTAGACTTCAGAAGATGGATAATGAGAAACTTTTGTGAGCTAAAAGATCATGTATTAAATCAATGCAAAGAAATTAAGAACCTTGAAAAAAGATTTGAAAAAAGATTCGAGGAAATGATAACAAGAATGGATAACTTAGAGAGGAATATGAATGAATTAAAGGGGCTGAAAAACACAATACGAGAACTTTGCGAAGCAAACACAAGTTTCAATAGCCGAATTGACCAAGCAGAGGAAAGAATATCTGAAGTCGAAGACCAACTCAATGAAATAAAACGAGAAACCAAGATCAGAGAAAAAAGCGCAAAAAGGAATGAACAAAGTCTCCAAGAAATGTGGGACTATGTGAAAAGACCTAAACTACGTTTGATAGGTGTACCAGAAGGGGACGAAGAGAATGAATCCAAGCTGGAAAATGCTCTTGTGTCCTCCCAAGCCTAAACTAGGAGGAAGCTGAAACTATGAATAAACCAATAACAAGGTCTGAAGTTGAGGCAGCAACTAAGAGCCTACCACACAAAAAAAGCCCAGGTCCAGACGGGTTCACAGCCAAATTCTACAAGACACACAAGGAGCAGCTGGTACCATTCCTTCTAAAACTATTTCAAACAATCCAAAAAGAGGGAATCCTTCCCAAATCATTTTACGAGACCAACATCATCCTGATACCAAAACCCGGGAGAGACCCAACGAGAAAAGAAAACATCAGGCCAATATCCATGATGAACATAGATGCAAAAATCTTCAATAAAATATTGGCAAGCCGATTGCAACAGCAAATCAAAAAACTTATTCATCATGATCAAGTAGGATTCATCCCGGGGATGCAAGGCTGGTTCAACATACGCAAGTCTATCAACGTAATTCACCACATAAACAGAACCAAAAACAAAAACCACATGATTATCTCAATTGATGCAGAGAAGGCATTTGACAAAACTCAACAGCCCTTTATGCTAAAAACCCTCAATAAACTTGGTATCGATGGAACGTATCTCAAAGTAATAAAAGCTATTTATGACAAACCAACAGCCAATATCATACTGAATGGGCAAAAACTGGAAGCATTCCCTTTGAAATCTGGCACTAGACAAGGATGCCCTCTCTCACCACTCCTATTCAATATAGTACTGGAAGTTCTAGCCAGAGCAATCAGGCAAGAAAAAGAAATAAAGGGTATTCAAATAGGAAAGGTGGAAGCCAAATTGTCTCTCTTTGCAGACGACATGATAGTATACCTAGAAGACCCCATTGCCTCAGCCCAAAAACTCCTGAAACTGATAAGCAACTTCAGCAAAGTCTCAGGATATAAAATCAATGTACAAAAATCACAAGCATTCATCTACACCAATAACAGACTTAAAGAAAGCCAAATCAAGAGTGAACTGCCATTCACAATTGCTACAAAAAGAATAAAATACCTTGGAATACAACTCACAAGGAACGTAAGAGACCTCTTCAAGGAGAACTACAAACCACTGCTCAACGAAATCAGAGAGGACACAAACAGATGGAGAAACATTCCATGTTCATGGTTAGGAAGAATTAATATCGTGAAAATGGCTATACTGCCCAAAGTAATTTACAGAATCAACGCTATTCCCATCAAGCTACCATTGACTTTCTTCACAGAACTGGAGAAAACCACCATGAACTTCATATGGAACCAAAAGAGAGCCCGCATAGCCAAGTCAATTCTAAGCAAAAAGAACACAGCGGGGGGCATCACACTACCGGATTTCAAACTATACTACAAGGCTACAGTAATCAAAACAGCATGGTACTGGTACCAAAACAGAGATATAGACCAATGGAACAAAACAGAGGCACCGGAGGCAACACAACATACATACAACTATACAATCTTTGATAAACCTGACAAAAACAAGCAATGGGGAAAGGATTCCATGTTTAACAAATGGTGTTGGGAAAACTGGCTAGCCATGTGCAGAAAGCAGAAACTGGACCCCTTCCTGACACCTTACACTAAAATTAACTCCAGATGGATTAAAGACTTAAACATAAGACCTGGCACCATAAAAACCCTAGAAGGAAATCTAGGCAAAACTATCCAGGACATAGGAGTAGGCAAGGACTTCATGAACAAAACACCAAAAGCATTGGCAACAAAAGCCAAAATAGACAATTGGGACCTAATGAAACTCCACAGCTTCTGCACGGCAAAAGAAACAGTAACTAGAGTGGATCGGCAACCAACAGAATGGGAAAAAATTTTCGCAGTCTACCCGTCTGACAAAGGGCTGATATCCAGAATTTACAAAGAACTCAAACAGATTTATAGGAAAAAAACAAACAAGCCCATTCAAAAGTGGGCAAAGGATATGAGCAGATACTTTACGAAAGAAGACATATATGAGGCCAACAATCATATGAAAAAATGCTCATCGTCACTGGTCATCAGAGAGATGCAAATCAAAACCACATTGAGATACCATCTCACGCCAGTTAGAATGGCGATCATTAAAAAATCTGGAGACAACAGATGCTGGAGAGGATGTGGACAAAAAGGAACACTTTTACACTGTTGGTGGGAGTGTAAATTAGTTCAACCATTGTGGAAGACAGTGTGGCGATTCCTCAAGGCCTTAGAAATAGAAATTCCATTTGACCCAGCAATCCCATTACTGGGTATATATCCAAAAGACTATAAATCGTTCTACTATAAGGACACATGTACACGAATGTTCATTGCAGCACTGTTTACAATAGCAAAGACCTGGAATCAACCCAAATGCCCATTGATAATAGACTGGATTGGAAAAATGTGGCACATATACACCATGGAATATTATGTAGCAATCAGAAATGATGAGTTTGTGTCGTTTTTAGGGACATGGATGAATCTGGAAAACATCATCCTCAGCAAACTGACACAAGAACAGAAAATGAAACACCGCATATCCTCACTCATAGGTGGGTGATGAAAAATGAGAACACATGGACACAGAAAGGGGAGTACTAAACACTGGGGTCTATTGGGGGGAAAAGGGGAGGGCCAGTGGGAGGGGGAGGTGGGGAGGGATAGCCTGGGGAGAAATGCCAAATGTGGGTGAAGGGGAGAAGAAAAGCAAAGCACACTGCCATGTGTGTACCTACGCAACTGTCTTGCATGCTCTGCTCATGTACCCCAAAACCTAAAATCCAATAAAAAATTAAAAAAAAAAAAGAAAACCGTAATACTAGCATTTTCTATGTCTTGATAGTATTCACAAATATATTCAACTACATATATATCTGTCAATAAATATTTTCACATTAGATTATTTCCCTTGGAGGAATCCTTAGAAGTAAATTTAATAGGTCAATGAATATGAATATTTCAAGGCATCTCATATACTACCCTCCCATGAAAATATTTGGGGAAAGACTGTCCCTGGAAGATAGAACCTGAGACCGTGAGGCAAGTGTGTGTCTGGTGCATTCCAAGAAAGACAAGGTGGCTAATATGGCTGCAACTGAGTGAGTGAAAGGGAAGAGGAGTAAACGAATTTATAAAGATAGCAGTCACCAGATGACTGGGGCGAGGTGGCAGGGATGGGGCTTTTGCAGGCCATTGTAAGAACTCTGTCTTTGACTCTGAGTAAGATAGAGAGCCAATGGAATGTTTGAGCAGAGAATAGGTGCAATATAACATATTTTAACAAGGTCATTCTGGCAGCCGTGTTGAGAATGAGGAGCACAAGGGCAGAAGTAGTTAGGCTTGTTAGGAGACTACCCAAATATAAAAACCAAACGAGAACCGGTGAATATTTGAAGCACAGTGATAGCAATAGATGAAAAACCTAAATCTTTAATGTATTTTAAGGGCGGAACTGATGAGAATTGTTAATTGAGTGAATATAGGGTAATAAAGAAGGGGAAGAGTCAGGGATGACTAAGCATCATAGCCTCATGAGCAGAAAAGATGTCATTAGTCATTTAGTGAGATTGGGGAGACTAGAATAGAAGAAAATGTTTTGAGATGGAAATTGAAACTAGCTTAAATCCAAGACACAAAAGCAAAGAAAACGTCATACACTGATAACTGAGCACTGGATTACTAAACTGAATAACTGTGTTAAAGGGGATGGAATACATAGTAACCTGTTTTGATTATTTTTCCTATATATCAGACATATTGTTCTTTGTGATATAAAAATATGCATGCTATCCTGGCTATATCAGGTACTAAAAATTTAATCTGAGACATCGTTTTATGTCTTTGAGCCTCAGCTTTCTTAGCTATAAAATAAATAGGAAAATAAAAAGAATGCTATTCAATACCAAAGATTAAACGAAGTGATGCATGAAAGGTGCCTAGTACGATGTGTGACACACAGTTCAGTTCCAACAAATGTTAGTTCCTTCATTTTACTTTCCAAATTGTAAATCCCTTTTAAGTAGAAACTGCCTCTGTAGCCCCATGGTATGCATTATATTACCTTATATATAGTATGTGTAGGATATTTATTAAATGAAATCAGTACTTAATAAGAACTTGTTTTTTACCCCCATGAATGGTGATCCCAAATCATATTGTAATTGTCAGGTAAAGTTAATTACATACATAATTATTTATACATATTATTCATATCACTGATCTCTAGTCAATTGGTACTTTGCGGATAATGTCCATTTTGCTGAAACCACTTTCAATGCCTACATTTTTATTTTGAATTTCTAGTATAAATGCATTTGTATATTGCATTTTCTACATGATCCATTCAATTCCTCCATTGAAACTGAGGAACTCACTGTTCTTTTTTTCACCAGGCCTAGGAAGAATTAATTAAATTTTCTTTCTGCTTAGAAAAAGGACTACATCTGAGAAATCTGCTCTACAATTTGGGTAGCAGTTACAGGGGTGTGCATGCCTTCTAACCTGCTACCTGTGAGACAAGAAACTTCTGCTGAATGCTATGACTCTCATGTACAGTTGCTTGTGCTGAACTGCAATATTCAACATTGGCATAGGGATCGTTGGTGTCAGGAGGACTAGCTGCAAACACGTGGACCCAGTTTTTCTCTACCTCCAGCATCTATTGCTCTATTGCCCATGGAGAAGAAGCAGCTTGAGGTTTTTCATGAACTCTCCAAAGTTTTCCAGGCAATTGCCTGATTCTTACTTTCCCTTGCACTAGAGAATCAGAAGAAATAGATTTTCATCAGATTGGAAACAGTCCAGATAATAGGATTCATGTTCCACACATCACCAGTCTAAGTTGCCAAGATATGCAAGTTTCAGACTGCTGTGTGAAGTTGAAACTCATTACAAACATAGTTCAGTTTGGGCTCCCTTATTGCTGTTGAAACAACCTAAATGGATAGCAGTTTTCTCTTGTTTACCATTTAGCGATTGCCCCCAATCATAAGGAGATATCTAATCAGCTAATTGACCAGATTCAGACATATATCATGGAAATATTTCCAAATAAATTAGTACTTATCTTTTCTTCTAAGGTCTGAAGAGAAGAAAATTTTTGACCTTCTTCCCCTTACAGTAGAACTGAGTGTACTTCATCATCTATAAATGCTTCCTTATTTCCAACCTAACTCTCTCACTTTGTGGTTTCTGGTTTTTGGTTCTATTTTCTTTGAACCACACAAACCTTTATTTTTCAAAGACTAAAGAAATTCCACATTAAATTAATCATAGTGGTGACTTAGGTATAGAACTGTGCTTAAAAAATAATACCAGTGTCTTATAAGCAAATAATCTTTTGTTTAATATTCATCAAATATAACAAGTAAACACCTCAAAATGATTATTTTTGTATATCTAAATTCAGTTATAAATCTCAGAATAAAACATCTTTCCTGTTATTTGAATTAATGAATCAAACATTAAATATACTTACATATTTGTTTGTTTAGATTTTTTTTCTAAAAATAATTTTATGAGGCTAGAAATTGATTTAGGCTGTTGCTATTTAAAATTTAATACAAATAAAATCAGAAGTTATTGTAAGTGTGTGTCAAATAGATTACATAAAATTTAAGAAAGCAAATAATTCAGTACAATTTGAAAAAACACAACATAAAGAAAATAAAAGCTAATTCAACAAGCAAAATATTACAGATGGGGCCCTTGATTAGACACAGATGAAACAGCCAAACAGGCAAACATGAATAAAAAGGGTCATGAATAAATTAGATAATAAAGTAAATATTAGGATTCTCTTGGCATGTCTCAATTTTAAAGCATATTTATAAAATTATAAGAGACTACAGTTTAAGACATTTGCAATTTAGTGTTAAGCATTTTTTAGTGTATCATTTTGGTCAACCTTTAAGTCAGGGTGGCCATGGGTTGATACAAATTCAAAATGCCTGGCTTTAAATGATCACCTACAGAATGTGAAGTTCATGGAAATGAGCAGGATGCCATTCATTAGCATGTCAAATATGCTTCTTCAACAGGATGCCATTAAATTATTGTGGTGATAATTGAGACACTAAAAAGTGACAGATGCTGGATCTGTAGTTCCTAAGATCTTACAACCCATTAGCAATTAAATTTCAATGAGCTAACATAATTTCAGTCTCACTAAATTAACAACTGAGGATTTTTTTTTTTAAGTTGTATTTTTCGAGATCAGTTTTGGCCGAGTTTTAAAGCAAATCAAAACACTAGTATAGTAGTGGAATCAGGACACAGAGCACCCAGATATAGGGATGTGCCCTACTCTCAGGCAGGACTGGAAGTGGCAGTCCAATTATATCAGTGTTCTGATGGTCATTGCAGTTGGGAAAAACAAAAATTTATGGGCAGAAGGTCAGATTCTCAAGGGAAGACATATGAATGTTTTCTCTCTCTAGGTAAGGATGATAACCTCAGACACTCTGGGGATTAGTGATTCATGGGAGAACCAGAAGGCAACACAATTCCAATATGACTGGTCTACATTAGGATAGATGAGTCTATGCAGTGGTAACAAATTAATCCAAAAATATTACTAGTTTAATGCAGCAGTGCTGTATTTTTTGCTCTCCCTAAGCTTAATGGAGGAAAGGTAAATTAAAGCAGTTGTCCCCCATGCAGTGACTCAAATATCCAGGCATATTTGATCTCAACAATGTTATTATCTCAACATGTAGATTAAAGTCTCCAGAGCAGGGGAAGAGAAAGTAAAGTGGGAGCTTGCCATAAAGGTCCTTAATAGGCACAAAAAGAATCACACATTATTTCTGATATCCTAGAGCCTAGAAAGACCTACATGGCCCCTGCCTAACTACAAGAAAGCTAGAATATATGGAGGAGCACATGTGTATTTGTAAACAGTAGATATCTCTGACAGCAGATCTTATCTGAAACAGAGGAAGACTAGTACAAACACAGTAATATTGGTAAAAAATTGAAGATATAATCAGATACACAAAGTCAGATTTTCATGGGCTCAGAAAATCAAGTGGAAGGCTTAGGGACCACTGGGGCTAAACCATTTTTATGAAGAGAAAATGGTAGGGAATAAGAAACAGAATCCAAATTCAATAGTTTGCTAGGAGTTTGGAAAGGCAATAGAGTAGAGTAGAAAGAATGTGAACTCTAGAATTATGTAGGCATTAGGTTATATCCTAGTTCTACCATTTACTTACTAGAATGACTTGGAAGGTTACACAATATCTCTGAGGCTGAATTTCTTTTGGGTTATTACAAGCTGACTTGTGTCCCCTTAAAATTCATATGTTGAAGTCCTAACCCCCACTATTTTAAAATATGACTCCACTTGGAGACAGGGCCTTCAAAGAGATAATGAAGGTAAAATGAGTTCATAAGGATGGGCCCTAATCCAATATGACTGGTAGAAGAGAAGATTAGAAGACAGACACAAGTAGAGGTTAAACCATGGGAAGACATGGGAAGAAGCTAGCCATCTACAAGCCAAGAAGTGAGGCCATAATAAGAAACCAACTATGCTGACACCTCGATCTGGCCCCTCTAGCCTCCAGAACTGTTAAGAAATAAATTTCTTTTGTTTAAACTACCCAGTCTGTGGTATCTTGTAATGGCAACTCTAGCAAACTAATGCATGTGTCAAAATGTAACAGCACCAATACTTTTCCAATATATTTACCTTTCTGTGAAAGCAGGGATATGTTGCACAATGTTATAATCAAGCTAATCATTTTTTTGTATTTTTTCAGACATTGCTCTTTAAAGATGGCAATGTTACATCATTTCTTACTGAATGTGTAGTTTTTCATATATGGCTTGGGCATTTATAGGTGTTCTGATAAGGTCTGGAAAGAGAAAGGAGGGAAGGAAGGAAGAAAGGAAGGAAGAAAGGAAGGAAGGAAGGAAGGAAGGAAAGAGTGAAGGATGGATGGACGGAAGGAATTCATCATACCCAGAAAAATTTATTAACAGGGATTCAGAGAAAATAAGTAACGAGGATTAAAACTCAGTCAGAGTCTTGGCAGAAAATTTAAGACATCAACCAAAATAGCTATGAATACTAAGCCATCTTGACTAAAGCAAAGGTTCCTAATATGCTTCATGCTAAGAGCCAGAATCAGGGTCAAGGCAGTAGACAGTCATTATATCTGTCTACAGTAGAGGTATGCAGGTATGGGAATCCAGACAAGTACTGTCTGTCAACACCAAAAAAAAAACATTTACTTTACTGTCTAATGACCTTGTACAATAATAACCTCATTACGAAATTTCATGATGACAGTGCACTTAGGATCTTAGATGATGGATTTCAATGTAACGGGAGTCTCTTCTCTCAGGATATCTGAGGCATAAATAATGATTCAATACAGCCAATATTTACTCAGCACCTTCCTGTACAAGGCACTCTGCTCAGATACAAAGGCAATAGAAAGGTGACTAAAATCCAGTTCTGGTCCCCAGAGCTTGCAAAACTGTGCTATTTTGGAAATGATTCCTATTTTCTCATCCAAATAAGCAAAATATCAGCAAATACACACCTGTGTTTGGATAGTTCCATAAAAATAAATAGCAGCACAGCCAGGGTGGAAAATAACAATTACATCTCAAATAATCTCCCTGAAGCCTAAAATAATTTATTTGCATTTTCAGAGAAGGAAATTGAAGTTAAAATGCACACAGGCACTTAGGAAATGTCTATTGACTGGAGGGGAATCAATTCTTGTTACAACCTACAGCAAATACCTTCAGGTTAGCTAGTACAGGTGGGTCAACAATGCAGCCTCTGGTGGAAAAAAACCCTGAAAACTTTGTTCTAGATTTTCGACATGCCTAAAGTCAGATTATAACTTAAGGATCTGTGACTTTTTTTTTATAAAAGTTATTAATTATGTAAATATGTAATTCTAAACCTTCCTGAGAGAACCTTCAAAATATTTGAAAATATGCTGCTTCAACATATTTGAAATGCCTTATCTGTCGTTTCTCCTTATTGTATATTTCCATTGTTAGTGCACCTGTTTGTGTGGGCATGGTGGGGTCAGCATAAAATTGTGAGGCAGTAATCTAATATTGTTTCTCACCGTAAAATTACTTACATTCTTATGCTTATCCCTGGTTCTAGACTGCAAGGGAGCAGGATCTCTTCCAGATATCCGAGAGCATGTGGACATGTGACTTTGAGCCAGCAGTCCTAGAGAAGCTCTACAGTCACAATCAAGAGGGCACAGGATGAACTGTGCCAGCTGACGAAGGAAGGCAAGGGAAACAATGAGGACATCTATGCAGAAATCTAGAAATTAAAACCTACTTTGGGCTTGAGCTGACTGCTACTAGAGTTGAGATGAGAATAATAATAGTAGTGAGCACATATGTAAGTGTCTACCATGTGCCAGGTACTATGTAACATAATTTACAAAAGCTACCTACAGTACCCCCAGATTCTGCATGGAATTCATGTTATCATGCCCTTCTTATATTGTTAAACTGAATCTCAAAATAAATTCTGAAAGCTCACAAAGCCAGGAAGTGAAAACCACAGAATTTGTATTGAGGTTGGTGTGATTCTTAACCTTCTACAGCATTCCATTCCCAAAACAAGAACAAAACAACAAACAATAGTGAAGTGGCCATTCTCAGCCTCAGTTGTTATAGCACATCATTGTGTCACAATTAATTCTGATATTCATCTCAAACAGCGGTGTGCTAATACATGTTTTAAAATGTCCTCATTTACGTCATTTGTTTATTTCTGTTGTGCAGCTACTCCTCCTATGATCAATTTTGGGCTACTCATGTAAAGCTTCTGAAGGTGCAGTTGGGAAGAGACGTTTACAACTGGCTCTGGTGAGTTGTACAGGTCAGTTTCAGCATACTCCAAAAACCACTAGTTTTTGAAGCTGCAGCATTGAAGTTTGAAGAATGGTTTCCACTTTTATGTTCATTAGAGTAGATTCAGGATTATCTCTAAAATATCAGCACAATTATTTCACTTGCAATTGACATATTTCCTTCACTAGAAGCATCTGTTATATATGCAAGTATCATTTTAAACTGTGCTTGTATATAAAATATGCATGTGTATAATGTACCCATATATGTGTGTATAATATAAAACAAAAATCCCCAAACTGCACTTAATTCTGTAAATCACCAAAAGTGGGCATTCTTATGAAACAGATTGTTGAAACCTTCATGTTTTCATATGCTGGTCAGTAACACTGCATTTGAATTAACTGGGGTTTTGTTGAAACATAGGGTTGGTGAAACATAGGGTTGACAGGAAAATTATCTGAAATTGAGAACATGAGAATGCAGTAAAACAGCATTATGCAAGTGTCCAGGAGACAAATGAGGTTTTATCAGCCTACTGCCCATTATCAAGAGCTGCACCAGACAACTATCGGTTTAGTCACAAAAGAACTTGGCTTAGTATGAACTTAGTGACCTCAAGAGCCAGTTTCCTGTAAGAGGGTAGACCACCCTGTTCTAAGAGACTCAGCACATATCCAGCTCTGCTGTAAAGCTATCTCAAGACAATGCTTCTCAGACACTTGCAAGCTCACAAAAGAACTGTGGATATCTACAATTATGATGGGAAAGGATTCTCACACTTATATTAACATAACTAGGGTTTGAATGAAGCCCGTTAGAGTACCCTGAAGTGGAACAATGAAGACATATATATTCCAGTTACACACATAGATGTAAATAGATATTAACATGAAAATAAAAATCATCCATGAAAAATGGAATTTGAAGATGCTGGATTAAGTCATCAAAATGAATTACTAAAGAACTTATCAGATCATTTATTATTATAATAAGCTCTGAATCTCCAAAAATAGCATAGGATATGTGGTATTCCTGGAACATATTTCACCAGATATTTTGTGTGTATGTGCAGCTAAGATTAATTTTTGGTGGTTTGGAATATGCTGAAATAAGGACATCTCCAAGTACTTAATTTTCATTATCATTAAGTGGAGAAGCTAAGGGTTTGGTACACCATGTTGATCTACCTTCTAACAGGGGAGAAATATCCTTCTTTATCCATTTCTGTATATCCTATCACACAATGTAGCAGAATTAAAACTTCTTTTTATTAGTTATTTTGTATGTGTTTTGATGTATTTTAACAAGATTGGCAATTGTTTTAGGGTCACCTACTAAGTGTTTTAAACTTTGTAGGCTACATTTCATCTTTGCTGCATCTATCTATCTATCTAGCTAGCTAGCTACATACAGCTTTCTATCACATAGCATCTATCTACTTCTTTTATAGCTCTTTAAATATGTCAAAAATATTTTTAGCTCATTGATTATACAAAAACAGCCTTCAGGCCACAGTTGACCCACAAGCCATAATTTTTTGATCCCTGATCTAGGGTGACAGTTTCAAAGCACACTGAATAATTCAACATCAAACCAAAGTACAAGATTTAAGTGTTCTCAAAGAGGTTTTTCCCTCCTACTCACCAAAGATTTTCTGACAGAAGAATATTACTATCTCTAATGGCAAACATATTTTTTCTGTGCTTCTTAGAGTACATGGCACCTTGTGATGGCCAGTTTCCAAAATAGGCCCAATGATTCTCTGCCTTCACGTATTCATAGCTTTGGGCTACTTACTACCATTGTAACAACACTGTTTCAAGTATGGAAGAAATTTGTGACACTCAAAGCTAGATTATAAATGACTAAAAGATGTGGTGTCTGCCTTGCTTTTACCCTATTGCTTGGATCACATGTTCGGAGCAGACAGCCACCATATTGTGAGACACTCAAGTGGTACTATGGAGAGGTCCTCATAATAAGAAACAAAGACCTTCTGCCTGTATCAAGCAAGGAACTGAGGCCTTCTGCTAACAGCCATCTGAGTAAGTCATTTTGGAGAGGAATCCTCCAGCCTCAATCAAGCCTTCAGATGATCACTTTCCAGAAGACAGCTTGATTGCCAGAACTACTTAGCTAAAGCATTTGCAAATTCTGTACCCACAGAAACTGTGAGAAAATAAGTATTTATTGTGTCTAAGATGTTAAGTTTTGGGGTAATTCATTACATAGTGACAAATAACTGACACAATCTTTTAACTAACAATTTTTACATAGTCAGCTTGATGTCAATAACATTTTGCAATCTACTGTTTCTCATAGGCATTTTTATGTAGGTGTATTTTGACAAGTCTGTTTTGCTTCACATTTTAAAAAGCAACCAAATAACACATGAACTATACAATTCAAACACTTCTATTGCCAGTTCTTATCTTAATGGTCAGGATGGATAAGATAAGGGATAGGCTGATGACTAGATTTCATGTGAGGCTCAGGAATAAGTTGAGAGTAGAGTGAGGCTTAGGGATGGACAAGCGATGGGATATAGGTCAGAGATTGATAAGAAACAGGGATAAGTCTATGTACATTTTCTAATAATTTTTAAGAATGTGAGAACAATCTGGCTATGGCATCTGTCACCTCATCGATCACTGGAGCTGATATGGCTGATCTAGCTGGCTAAGCAGGTATCCCTTTCCTTCCTCACTGCTTGATTTGTGTCCCTGCTGAAGCCTCAGACTCAATCAAAAAGGACAACCTTTCCCAGTAGTGCAGGACAGCTCTTTGGCTAAGGGAGTAGGAGTTGTCTGTGCTCCCCTGCTACAACCTCCAAACATGTTATCAAGGTTTATTTGTAATAGAACATAAGGTAGTCAGGCTTCTAAGACTTTAGACATGTCTAAATGAGGTATTGCAGATAGCAATCTGCCTTTCTAAAATAAATAAATAATGATAAATGACCTTTATTTTTGGCCAAACCCACCTTGATTTATTCTGCTTTATTTCTAAAAATGCAAATTATTACTCAAGTTGTACATATGGAGGTTAAGAATTTAAGACAGGTCTATTAAAATTAGTTGGATAATTTTCTTTATATTCTTACCGACTCAATATTTTCTCCCCACAGTCACTGATCTGCACATTTCTAAACATTAATCATTTGAATATATTTTATCAAATGAACCAAATACAATGGCATATTTTTTTTTGTTTTCAATCTTTGTATACTTCCCAGTGCTCAACGCAAAATAAGCTGCATAGTATGAAGCAAAACAGAGCAGACCAGAGTAAAAATTATACAGGAATGCAAGTGTATATGTATTATACACATATACAATCTCAGTTAGTGGCTCAGGAAGATCATTTTGATCCTTTTGAGTCCCAGTGACCTCATTGGAAAATGAGAGTAATGCTACTTTCTCAGCGGGTTATTTTGAGATTCAAATGGAATGATAAATGTGAAAAAGATTGGGCAATTCTGTTATTGAAACAAAGCACCAAAAATATGCACTGAGTTAAATTATTCAAATGCTTTAAGGACTCTGAATTTTCTCTTCTAAAACTATGAGTCAAGTTTCTTTAAATGTATCTGTTAACAGCTGTTTCCTTATTAAAAGCAAAAGTCTGGTCTGCATTTGAGAAAACTAAAACTTATGGAAATTCTGATATATCAATATTAGCATAAATATATAAAGAGTAAAATCCAACATTTTACGTATGATTTGTTTTTTTTTAGCTTCAGGAAACTAGTACACATCACCACCTATAGTTAAAATGCATGCCTAAAATTTAAAATTCTGTTACAGTCTCTTCAAGTATGTCATGTTAAATATACTATCTTTCAATCATATGGTGAGATGTTTGAGATGTTATTTTCTTTCATTCCAATTCAGTTATCTTGCTCCAAATTCTTTTTTGTTTCAATTTCTTAAACTATGAAATCAGGACTTGCTGCTCAGTAATGGATTTGTTATTTTCTGGCACAGTAGTAGCTAAACTAAATCACTGACAGTCTATCAGTCTAAAGGAAATCCACCTCCAGCACTTCCACAGGGTGTCAGGATGTTATTAATTTAGAAAATATACAGATTCTTATACATAACTCCAAGTGCTTTGACTCCAATGAGAGCAAGAGAGAGCCTTTGTTATTGAAAAGAAATTTGATCTTGCAGTAAAATTTAGCCAGAAGCTTCATTCTCAGATTAGACAGACAAAGGATTCACACAATTGAATAGATTTTGTATTCAATATGTGCATAAAAGAACTATTCACGTTTTCAAATAGAGTTGAAAATTTTACATGTTTTCTGATTAAAGTAACAAATATTTATTGTGTTCATTCTATGTACCAATCTTTTTCTATGTGACATGAGAGTCTAGAGATTATTCTCAACTTCTTGGATCTTAAACTCTAGGAGAAAGCATATAGGAAAATTATACTACATGAGACATAATGAAATAAGTGTTAAATCTAGATATAAAGATTGTTCTCTGGATGTAGAACAGCAAATGACTGATTCTGACTAGAGAGACCATGGCACCAAATCTAAGCCTGAGGGAAGAAAAGGATTCCATTAAGCAGAAATCAAAGGAATGTGTATGGCCATCCAGGCAGAGGAAAGTATGAGCAGAAATACCGAGGCAGAAAAGTGTTTAGGGTCTGTGGAGAGTAAGTATTCTGCTAAAGCTTGAGTTTAATATTCCAGGAAGAGTGAATTAAAATTTGAAACTGAAAAAGTAGTTTGGGGTTCAATTGTGAATACCATGCTGAAAAGTTTGGAATTTATTTTCAAGAAAATCTCGGGCTATATACAGATTCTGAGAAGCAGAATTTGAGATATCACCTGTGTTTTGGAAAGAAAACGCTAGAAGCAGTATAAAAATTAGGCTAAAGAGACAAAAGACTGAAGACAAGGAAGCTGGTTAGTCCTAAAGGGAGATGTGTGTCTGAACCAAGGTAGTGACAATGTGAATAGAAAGAGGGAAACAACTAGGACTGACATGGAAGACATTCCAAACAGGGTCAACAAGATTTAACTGACTGGATGGAAAGAAGGAAGTAGGGGTATGAAAAGAAATCTAAAATGAGTCTGAAGTTTCTACTATGGGTGATTAGGTAGCATAATGTGCTGGGGAACAGAAAACTAAAAAATACAGTTATAACAATGGTGTTGTAGAGATATTTTCATACATAAGAAATGGTTTGTGGATTGAAAGCAACAAAAAAATTCCTTTTTATAGAAAAAAAAACAGAGAGACACACTCTCAAACACCGTGTGAAAGCAAGTAAAAATGATGACTTTGGAAAAGAAAATGAGTCCATCTCCACTTGGAGAAATAAGAAAGTGTTGAATCCCCAGCATATGAGTCATTATTTCAATGTAGGGGAGCCAGGTTCTCAGCTCGGATGGCTGTAGGCTTCTACATGATTTTGAGATCCAGATGCGTAGAATGTGGAATACCCGTGAAGGAATGGTGGGGTGAAAGTCAAGAGAACTTGTAAAGGCATGGAGGCAACCTAAATGGAACAATTTCCTGGGTATTCAGTGAGGCTGAATCAGTTCAAACATTCATAAAATTAGAACAGTGACAGCGTGGTGGCAAAGTTGGTGTCAGTAGCTTTATATACCAACCATAGAGTTTACATTGTTTTATCTTAATTAAATACATTAACATCACTCCAGAAAAATAATATGTTTTTCATATTTCAGATATTTGCAGTAGTGCTGGGAGCTAGAGATGGGAATATTTGCCAATAAGGCAATATCCTATAAAACCAATTTTTAAAAACTAGCAGAGAATGTAATAACTGTAACATGACACAGGAAGCAGATACTAAGTGATGTTTCAGCCAAAATAAAATCACAGCTAGTTGTTTAAATACTGATATTAATCATATAATCACTATTTGCAGTTCATGCATGCCTGCATCCATTTATTCAGTAAATATTCACTATGCATTTACTATGTCGTAGATGCTATACTGTGTATTTGTAATACAAAATATGACTTTTGTGCTCTCAGGCATATTTTTACCTAATTAAAGGTATGATAATCTAGAAGATTAGAACTGAAAGCAGCTTAGCAATTAAGTTTACCATCCATTTCTAAAGACTGGATAAATGCAATAACAAAATAACAACAAAAACTGTAGATTGTCTTGAATGAACACCTACTATGTGCCACATACTGAGCTGGATAGTTTATATTTATCATTTCACTTAATTCTCACAATGATCATATGAGATAGAGATTGTTATCCAAAAATTTTAGGTGAATAGGTAGAATATGAATTTAAGATATTTTCTCAAGATTGCAAAAGGTAATTATTGCAGCTAGAAATGGAAAGTGAGTCTCTTTTATTTCAAAGTCCACATTCTGCTTTGACCTCAGGTTATCAGTCAGGAAGCTTCTATGTAAGATAGACTGAGGAAAGAACGTTAGGCATCATAGGTAGTCTGAGAAAGTTTTGGGAAAGGATGGACCTGAAGTGTGGAAGAAAGAAGGAAACATGAATTGGCAGAAGCCATTCCAGGTAGACCTATGTGAGTGGGAAGAAGTAAAAGAAAGAGAAAGGGAGAGGGTGCAGATGGTGTCAGCAAAAGCCCTGAATTAGGAAACAGCAAACAATAAAGCAGCCCAGAGAGACCTGGTTATTTGGAACTCACCACCATAATGAAGACGCGTAGGATTTCTAATTTCCTGAATAGTGACTCAACTTCAGTCAATGAACAACCTCTGGCAATCTTAGCTAGTGTGTTATCATCATGTGGTCATGTGGTTGATTTGCTGCTTCCACTCTGAACTTCCAACTCTGCCCAAGTTTTAATTAGCTGAATGCTCCTAGAAATCTGTGAACCTGTTAACAGGCTGAAGCATAATATATGTAAAAGCAGCTTCCTGCTGTGAAAAGGTTACTCAGTGGGCAGTTTGTTTTCAGCTTGTTGATGAGGACATTGCAATTTTGAAGCTCTGCTGGAATGTTGCTGCTACAGATATGTGTGTCAGCAAACAACTGTGGTATCTCATGTCAGGAGGCTACGTGAATTGTGAATCACAACGCCCACTGGGAGAAGTCCAGTCCTAGGACTGAACTTCATAGGGATCTGCTTGTATTCTATGGCTCTCGCTTTATGTCCCTATTTTGTATTTCATGGCATGCCTTAATGAGTTGATTCAGGACCAAAATTATTGGGGAAAATGTTATTAATTTCAACTGGTTCCTATAAATATTTTTTTAATCGCAATACTTCATATTAGGAAATAGAGAATATTAGATTCATTCATATATTCTTGCATTTTTGAAACATTTTATGCATCTCTACATTTCAAAAATGGTGGTAATCAGTGAGAGCAACACATAGAAATTAATATGATAGCATCTATGTTCATCACAAATTACAGCTTATAAAGAAAAGGTATATCTTGCTGTAATAGTTTAATGTTTTATTTCTCAAACTAGGGTCTCGGGACATAGTCTCAAGGTTCTGAGCTTATTCTATGAGATTGTGGTATTCATATTTGTGTTATTTCTTCAGAGACTTAATAATACTATCAGGCTATTGTGGGTCATCTAGAAGATTACCTTTTTTATAACATATGTTGCAAGATTCTAACTTGACATTTCAGAGCCCAGATTTCTGTTTCTGTTTGGAACGATGTTAGTGCCAGGTTTGTGTTTGTGTTTTTAGTAGGTTGATGCCAATTAGTACTTTTTTTATTGTTTAATACAAATGCAAGGGACAGTTTTATGATACATATAATGAGTGCAAGCTCTGTGAAGGCCAAATGATAATGTGATGTGCTGTGCAAACAAAAGTGTTAAAGGAAGAAAGTAGCAGGAGAATTGAGTCATTACAAAGCTCAAAAAATTTGTCAAGCTATTTCATATAATTATATTCAAGTTCTGTGCTCTAATTTGACTTCAGTAAAATATCACATTCATTTATTTAAATTTTATATTTATGTGTTTAACATGTACTTTTTGGAAATTGTACATAATTATAGTATTCTAAATATTTAGGTAACATGATCAAAATTATTTAAGTCACATATTTTTTTCCTTTTAAAATGGTCCACATATTACCCAAGATTGAGAATCACTATTATAAATGTCATATGCTATGATTCATCCTGCCTCTACCCTTAGCTGCTCTGAAAAAGATCATTAATGGTGTTGATCTCTCAATGTTCCAGATTTATGGCTTCTTACAAGTCCTCAGATTAATTGACTCTTCTGATGTGTTTGAAGCTGTTTTTCATTTCTTTCTTTTTGAAACATTTTTCTTCTGACCTCTAAAACTCATTTTTACCTTTTCTTCTGTCTCTCTGGCCACTCTTTCTTAGTCTCCCTCTGAAATTATTATTCCTCTGCCTGTGCAAAAGATATTTAAGCTTCTAACAATTTTCCCCTCATTTCTCTTCATTTTATTACTTCTTGTACTTGCTGTGGGTAAATCCATCTGCTCCTAATGCCTCAATTATGATCTATACGGTAATGACACAATCTAAATTATGTTGCCAAATCTCTCACCTAATTTCAACATCTGTATCTTTAACTGTGTATTTGGAATCTTCATCTGGATGGCCTATAACCTTCTTAAGTCAAGAGGTATAAAACTGAACTCATTAGCAACAGACAGACACACACACACACACACACACACACTTTTATGATACATTAAAACACTTAACTACTTAAAGGTCTAGATTAAGTCAGAAATCTATACCTTTATTCAAGGAGATAAACTTCATAGAGTGCAAGCAGATAAAAGCTTCATTATTTTTTGTCACTTTCCTCTACACTCGCTCTTGTAAATTTTTTTTTCACGTTTATGATAGCAGTAGTGAGAAGAGACACTTTTTTTTCCATTCACTTTCAAACTCTAATAAGGATAGGATCATTTTTGTTGTTGTTGTTGTTGTTTTGGTTATTTTGTTAGCCTTTGTGTCCCAGAACCTAAAACTAGTTTTGTTATACAGTACACACTGAACAGATACTGAGGAATTAAGTGACTCAGTGCTGTTATTCCAAGTCTTCCCTTCTTATCTGTGGGTTATAATGGGGGAGAATGGAAGACACTGAGAGACAAAGCTGTACTTGCTTGACATAATTGTAAGTATATTGGTAAACTTAAGGGGGTTGTGTAATTTCTGCATTTTTTTCTTGCAGAGTATTTTTGTGAGATATTTACTAACCTTCCATCAACTACAGAACCTTTGACATAATCAGTGACTTTCCTTTTCAGTGGCTTACAAGCTTTCTCTCATCTCTTTGCTGTCTAGTAGACTACTCTTCTTCTGGGATCACTTTATTCTTCCATACTCCTCTTGGACAGCGTCCTTTTCTAAGAAGATTTTGTCTCCCTTCCTTTGGGCTCTTTATCTAATCCATAGGAAAAAAATTTCCAATTTTTTAACCAACATACTCTAGAAGTACAGGCCAGTCGCTGTGTAGCCTTGTTTTTATTTTGCAGAAATGCAGATGAATTTAAGCCATAGATTGTTTACGTTCAAATTTTTTCAATGTGAGTCAGATAACAGTCTTTGCATCTCTTAAAACTACCAGGAACACATGTCAAACTCATCTTGAGGCACCACCTCACTTGATTTGGGGTAGGTAGAAGACCAATCTTCTCCTCACCCATGGGATATAGAGCACATTCACATTTCTCTGTAAATAAATCTGAATCCTTCGTTTATTCAACCTTCTATAATTTTTTCACATTTTCTTCAAAATCTTATACATGGTTAATGGACTATTGCTTACAGAATCAGTTTGTAGTCATAGTTTTGTCAAGTGCTATAACAATGAGTTAGTATATTTCTTTAAAATTTAGTTTTATTTTTATTGATAATGATTGAATTCAAATTATGGTGACTCTTTTGAAACAGTAACATTAAGAAAGTTCAAATATAGTATCTTGTCTTGTAATGCATCCTTGACATTCCCTTTTACTCCTAAAGATGATATCTTATATGTCTTCTGCTGACCAACTCTTCTTTCCCTTCACTGCAAAATTTTTACTTCAAATATTCATTCTCTCTATTAGATGAGGTACTGATTCTCAAATGCTCTTTTTTGCATAATTCCTAGTTTCTTACATTGTGGGGGTTCACTCAGCGTGGTGGCAAAACTGTTAAAGGAAAAATATTAGAGATAGCTTTAGGAAATAGGCACAAACCTTCTTGGAAGGCCACAAAGTTTGCACAGTTTCAGTAGAAGTTTTGGCTGAGGGAGGCTTATCCCCTTTACCTTTAGCTGATAAGAAAATAAATAGCTAGGGTAAATGGAGTTTATCTGAATAACGTGCTTACTCATGTGATCCTAAAACTAACATTTAATCTTTCAGGGACTGGATGGCTTTCTCAGATTTATCACATGCAAATGGTGTTTGCTTTAGTCCTCGCAACCTGACCTTTAATCTTTACCCTCTAGTGGTGTTGACTCAAAGCCTTTGTCATTTGATGTGTGCTGAATAAAGGCAGGCAAGGCCAAGGAGTTGGGGCCGGCGTGCATTAACATTTTCAGGTGAGTGGCCACAGACACTCTCAGCCAGCTCCTTCACTGTATTCTGTGTCTGACTTGATTTATTCATCCATCGTGGGGTCAGGGTCTGCCTGTCAGACTCCAACATTACATGTTATACTAAAAACTTCTAAGACTAATATGTGAAGCCATGCATGATTTTACCTATGCCTTCACTCTTATGCCTTCTTTCTTATCCTAAATTTTGCCTTCATCATAAATTCTGATGTCAACCATACAGAAATACCTGCCCTTTCTAGAATTATCTGCTTGAAATCTCATTGCACAATGACACCTCCTATAAAATATTATTTTTCTATAATGTTTCTCCTTCCCATACCAACCTTTCCCACCCCAATATGATTGAAAAACTCTCATTCTTCTTACATAACTCAACTCAAGTTAACCTACTCTATGAAATCTTTCTTGATCTTTCTAGAGGCATATTAATTCATCTGTCATTATTAGAGGCCCCTGTGTAAGGGCTGTCACTAACTTAAGTTGTCCTCAACAGTATTTTATCTCCAATAAAGTACCTAATTTTATCTGTGTATTCCCATTCTCATTCTAACTATAGCTTCATATATTATGTGTCATGGATACTTGAATTAGGAAACTTGGAGAAGTATTTATATTACTTTGCTTGGCATGATACCCAGTTGTGTTTGTCTAATGATTTTGCATATTTAAAAGATAATATGCTTTAGTTTCTTCCTTAAATATCCTGCTAAAGTATAGCAGAGCTCTCTGACCTAGTTTTCTTAGCCCTCTCACTCATTGTTTATTTCCCACCTCTGTACCAGCATAATGTATATCCTCAATATTTTCTATGCTATATTAGTAAAACATCAATTCTAGATCCACATCTACTTATCCCTCTTCTCCTTTATCAATCACTAATTTCTACTTTTAAAATAATTATCACCAGCAAATTGAAAGGTGAAAGGTATTTAAATGAAATGGATGAGGCAGATATAGTACCCATATGAATCAGCTGCACTGACTGAAAGCCCATAAGTGAGGCTCTCCCTAATTTCTGCTACAATTACCAGGCACAGCCTGACTCCTATTTTCTCTGCTACTAACTGTCAATTTTTATACAACCAGAGAGTTGTGTGTGACACTATAAAAACAAAAACTAATATATAGGTTTTCAATACATCACTATGTCTGCTGCAGTTAAATTGCAGCAACTGCTGACAAATGTGACAAAATTTGAAAAAATGTCTAAAGCCTAAGAAGGATGTCAGCAGTAATTGCTGAACACAAGGTGTATCATAGGTACATTTTTTTTTTGCCAGCAGTTTTCAGGTAAGGTTTAAGTTATCTGGGTATATTTTGTTGTATACCTTGGAATTCCACATGAAGAAGATTATGTTGTCAGTGGAATCATTTTTCTAATTTAATTTTTTGAAATTTTAATACATCCCTGTATTAGTCTGTACAGGCTGCCAGAACAAAATATCATTGACTATATACCTCAAACAACAGACATTTATTTTTCACAGTTCTGGGGGCTGGGGAGTCTATGGTTAAGTTGTTATCCAACTAAATCCCTGGTAAGAGTCCTTCTCCTGGCTCACAGATAGCTACCTGTGTTCTCACATGGCAGAGGAAAAAAAAAGATCTTTTACTCTTTCTTTCCCTATAAAGCTATTAAGCTGAGAATGAAGATGCCACCCTCATAATATCATCTAACTCTAATTACCTCCCAAAGACCCCATCTCCAAATACCATCATATTGAAAGTTAAGATTTCATCATGTGAATTTTGGAAGGATATACTTCAATCAATAGCAATCACCATGGTTCAAAATGCAAAAAGTTTAAAAGGCTGTAGAGTAAAATGTTTCTATATCTCCCACTTATTTACACTGCCTGTGATATGAGCACTATTATTAGTTCTTTCTGTATTATACAAAGCTATTATATGCACAGACAACTATGTGTGGACATGTATCTTATTTTTACACAAATGGTGAATTCTTTATACACTATTATTCACTTTTTTTACTTAGTATATATTGGCAACCACTCTATTTTTGACTACAAAGAACTACCATATTTTTTATAGTATCATCACATTTTATTGTTATATGTGCTAGAAAATATTTAATCAATCCCCTATTGATTAGTATTCAGTTTGTTTCAAATGTGTTACTATTGGAAACAAGGCTATACTAAATAGCCTCATACAGATTTCATCAGCATAAGTGAAAGTATGTTTGTAGTATAAATCTTTGAAAGAGGAATAGGTGGGAGGAGGGCATTGATAGGAAATGTGTATATGTATATTCATAATTTTAATGGAAATTCTAAAAATGACATTCACAAGAGTTGCGCTGATTTACATTCCCTGGAATCTTGATAACATAATGCATTTTTAACCTTACATATTTGCCAATTTGGCAATCTATTATCTTCAAATAAATGATAATAGACACGGGACATACCAAAACCTATGGGATACAGCAAAAGCAGTAGTAAGAGAGAAGTTTATAGCTGTAAGTCCCTACATTAAAAACAGAAAACACTTCAAACATTCTAAGGAAGCAACTTAAAGAACTAGAAAAGCAAGAACAAATTAAACTCAAAATTATTAGAAGAAAATAAATAACAAAAATCTGAGCAGAAATAAAATTGACATTAAAAAGCACTACAAATGATCAATGAAAAAATAGAAAGAATAAATAACACCTAGTATTTGATAGCACAATAGGGTGACTATAGTCAATAATAACTTCACTATAAAGTTAAAAATAAAGAGTATAATTGGATTGTTTGTAACACAAAGGATAAATGGTTAAAGGAATAGATACCCCGTTGTCCATGACATGCTTATTTCACATTGCAACACTGTATAAAAATATTTCACACACCCCATAAATATATGTAACTATTACGTACCCACAAAAGTTAAAAATAAATAAATAAATTCTAAAAAAAGAGATAAAAGGATTTGGAAACTACCCTGATAAAGATATAATTACTTTTGTCAAGCAGGAAATGTTTCTAACAATCATTGAAATTAAATCAATATCCATACTATTATCAGACATAAATGACTTTTAATTATTATTCTACTTAGCAATTATGATCAGTCTTTAATACTGAAGACCTAACCTGTGGTTTCCATAAGTGTGTCTACATTGGGAGTACTGGCTCCTTGCAGATATAATTCATTAAAATGAACTCATTAGGGTAGCCCCTAATCTTTATATATATATATAATTGCATTTTACTGGACAGGGAAAATGCAGCACATATACACCATGGAATACTATGCAGCCATAAAAATGATGAGTTTGTGGTTCATGTCCTTTGTAGGGACATGGATGAACCTGGTAACCCCTAATCTTATATGATTTGTGTTCTTGTAGAAAGGGAAAAAAAGATACAGACACAGAGACTTTTAGGGGGTTATGTTTTCACAAGCCAACAAACACCTGGAACAATAAGAAGCTGGAAGAAGTAAGGAAGGAGTTTCCATAGAGGCCTCAGAGAGAGAGAGTAACCATGCAAGGACACTGATTTTGTACTTCAAAACTTCAGAAATATGACAGAATAAATTTCTGGGTTTACTTTAAGCATTTACATTTTGGGTACGTTTTTTACTGCAGCCTCAAGAAATTAATACACATTGTAAAGTCTCTTTATACCTTAATAAAATTAAATTTTAGATCTCTTTGCCATATTATATGAATCTCCTCTCCCACACACAAGATTGCTTCTTTGGGAAGATGTCTCCTGAGGCTCCATTTCTTTAGGGCTGCTAATAAGATATCAGGATTTTTTGCCTGAACTTATAAACTTACACTGGGGATGAGGACAGTGACTACAAGATAAAGAATAAACATTCCAATATTTAAAGAACGAATAAGCCATATAGTGGAGTTTTCTTAATTGGAATCTTCCAATAACATAATTTCATCTTGACTCTTTCTTACCAATTAACTGTCTAGTGAGAGCGCCGGAGATCAGAATAAAACCAGAATAAGACCTTCCAGAGTCTGCAGCTTCTAACTAGATTTTCCACCCCATTGATTAGAATGTCATATTATGAACATGGTGACCAAAATCAACTAAACTTCAAATATGGTTACTTTACTTCCTCATAAAACATCTGGAATTCAGTTTCTTGTTTGGTGTGTTTCCTGCAGTTAATTAGAACTCTTGTGGATTTGTAAGGGCTACAGTTTCCAACTGCACTATTCACCTTTCCAAACAATTGCTTAAACATGGATTCCCACTGTTGAGTTCTCTTTCTTCTTTTTTATGGCTAGAATCCAAACTTTTCTTGACCTCATTTCCTTCCTTCTGCTTGCTTTCTGTGCTTGTCTATGTTCCTAAGTTATTTTTGTATCTTTTCTTGCACACATAAAGACAGAGAACACACCAAATGACCTGACCTCTGATCATGAACCTCTCTACCTCCTCTACCTTACAGGTGTGTCTGTGTTCACCACACAAATTAACTCTCTCATTGTGTTGGTTTTCTTGTTCTGAAGAGAACTGAAAATACTCACTGTAATTTCTACATAATATCTGAGATATTTTATGTAACAAAGAAAATTGGGCATTCACTCTACTAATATCCAATTACTGGAAAACACAATAATCAGGCTATTTTCTATTTCTTTATATATAATAGCTGGTTGCATTTGAGAATCTTAATAATTCTTTAGTGATGTTGCTTTTTAAGTTCATAAAAAACCTTTTAATTGACAAAGAATTTGATTGCACATATTCTAGGGGTTCAATATGATGTTTTGATACTTTTTTCAAATGAGAGTAATGTCACTGTAAGAAACAAATAAAGGTTACTCACAAAAAGATATATAATTTTATACAAGATTTATAATCTGTAGTTTTCATATATATGAAAGAAATGTTAAATTTATTTTTACAAAATAGTTTTACTTTGGATAGGTGTAGTATATTTTTTATAGTCTACTAGTAGTATCCCTTAATTTGAAGTAATTTTAAAATCAGGTAAATGTTGCCCCTACATTCCTAAAATCACTGTTGTGATTTACAGTGTAATTTTCAAAATGAAATTAAAAATTTCATAACAAATTAGCACAGATCCCTGAGGTGCTGTTTAAAAACTACGTATTACCTTTAATTATATGCACATGACATCACTCTACTGTACTTCCCCCTCCCTCCCAAAAAACATGCCATTTTAGAGCTATGGGTCTTTGTTCATACTAGACCTTTAACTTGGAATACTTTTCCCCAACTATAGAAATAATATCCATCCCTAAAAGCTTTGGCATATTTATGTTGTCACCTTCTGTGAAGAAGGAAAGAAACACACAAATATGCACTCTAATATTTACTGAGACTTTACATATACTAGACACTGTACTAGACATATTTATAACAAAAGACCCATGCCCATGAATTATTTCCTCACTTTGCACGAGAAAAAAACAGAGTCTTAAATAGGTTAAGTACCTTGCCCAAAGTTGCACAAGCAATTCATGGAAGAACCACCATTTAGCCCAACCTTATCCAAATCCAAAGAATGTGTTCTTTCCATGTTTCAATAGATTAGCTCTAAAGCCCCATTCTCATAACATGAAGAAAGATACCTTTCTACCTGTAATATTAGATGAATGAAATCAACAAGTTATTGAATGCTCACACCTTGTTTTAGTCACGGGCAAAATAATGTCAAGATATACTTTATTACTGCCCTCCACAAGACAGAGAAAACAGTTTATTCATCAAGTTGACCTTGACTCTACAGCTAAAGTGACCACCTGCCCCAGTTTGACTGAGACTGTGCCAGTTTTGGCACTAGGAATCATATGACCCAGGAAACTATCCAGTGGAGGGCAAACTAGAACAGCTGATCACCCTACCATCACCTTCACAGGTGAAACACCATGGAATGTCATTTTTAATTGAGACAGGACCTCTGTGATGGTTAATACTGAGCGTCAACTTGACTGGGTTGAAGGGTAGCAAAGTATTGATCCTGGGTGTGTCTGTGGGGGTGTTGTCAAAGGATAATAACGTTTAAGTCAGTGGACTGGGAGAGGCAGACCTACTTTTAATATGGGTGGGCACAATCTAATCAGCTGCCAGCAGATAGGAATGCTGTTTAGACCTCTCAGCAAGCCCCCATAAGTGAATGACTGTGGAGGTCTCTAGGATTTTGGAGCAAGGCCCTGCCATCTTCTGCAGATAACTACTCTCCTTATCAGAGACAGTTCTTGGACTGTTACTGGGCTTTGATGGAAATGGAACATTTGACTATAGATAATCAAGTCACTGTGCAACTTGAACTGCCTATTATGAACTGGGTGCTTCCAACCCATCTAGTCATAAAGTGGGGCATGCACAGCAGCATTTCATCATGAAATGAAAGTGGTATATACTTGACTGGGCTCAAGCAGGTCCTGAAAACCCAAGTAAGTTACAAAAGCAAATGGCTCAAATGTCCATGTTTCCGGCCATCCTGCCTTCTCTTCCTCAACCAATGGCTTCATAGGGAGTTCCTTATAATCAGTTGACGAAGGAAGAGAAGACTAGGGTGTAGTTTACAGATGCTTCTGCACAATATGCAGGCACCATTCAAAAGTGGACAGGTGCAGCACTACGGCCCCTTTCTAGGACATCCCTGAAGGACAGCAGTTAAGGAAAATCTTCCTAGTGGGCAGAAATAAAATATGAACAGGCATAAAAATGTGAAAAGGGATACCTGCCTAGCCTCCAAGCCTACATTTTTCTCTGGTGCTGGATGTTTCTTGCCCTCGAACAGTAGACTCCAAGTTCTTCAGTTTTGGAACTCGGACCGGCTCTCTTTGCCCCTCAGCCTGCCAATGGCCTATTGTGGGACCTTGTGATCATGTGAGTTAATACTTAATAAAATCCCTTTCCACTCCTCTAGCAAACTTCGGCCTGGACATACAGGCATTTCCATACATCCTCTGAAATCTAAGTGGAGGTCCCCAAAATTTTATTTGTAAGTTCTGTGTACCTGTAGGCCCAACACCATGTGTAAGCTGACAAAGCTTGGGGTTTGCACCCTCTGAAGCAACAAACTGATTTTTATATTGGCCCTTTCTAGCCATGGCTGGAGCTGGAGTAGCAGCCCCTGGGACACAGGGTGCCAAGTTCTGAATCTGCAAAGAGGTTGGGGGTGGGGACAGCACTGGGCCTGGCTCACAAAAACACTATTTCCTCATAGGCTTCAGGGCCTGTTATGGGAGGGGCCACTGTGAAGTCCTCTGACATGCCCTGAAAACGTTTTGCCCGTTGTATTGGTCATTAACATTTGGCTCCTCATTACTTTTTAAAATTTCTCTAGCTGGCTTTAATTTACCCTCAGAAAATGTTTTTTGCTATGTTTTGTTTTGTTTTCTATCATGTGGTCAGGCTGAAAAATTTCCAAACTTTTATGCTCTGTTTCCTTTTTAAGCATGAGTTCCAATTTCAGATAATCTCTCTCAAGTTCAATGTTTCACAGATCTCTAGGGCAGGGGCAAAATGCCACCAGTCTCTTTGCTAAGGCATTAAAAATTTGGCCTTGGCTCGAGCTCCCAATGAGTTCCTCATCTCTATGTGAGAACACCTCAGCCTGAACTTCATTGTTCATATCACTATCAGCATTTTGGTCAAAATCATTCAACAAGTCTCTAGGAAGTTTTAACTTTCTCACATCTTTCTGTCTTCTTCTGAGCCCTCCAAAATGTTCCAACCTCTGCCTGTTACCCAGTTCCAAAGTCACTTCTTCCACATTTTTTGGTATCTTTATAGCAAACACCCTACTCTTTGCACTACCAATATACTGGATTAGTCCATTTTCTCACTGCTATAAAGAACTGCTCAAGACTGAGTTACTTATAAAGGATAAAGTTTTAATTGACTCACAGTTCAGCATGACTTGAGAGGCCTCAGAAAACATGATTATGGCTGAAGGTGAAAGGAAGCAAAGCAACTTCTTCACAAGGCAGCAAAAAGGAGAAGTGCCCAGTGAAGGTGGGAGAAACCCTTACAAAACCATCAGATCTCATGAGAACTCACTCAAAATCACAAGAACTGCATAAGAGAAACAGCCCCTGTGATCCATTTCCTTCCACCTGGTCTCTCTTTAACACATGGGGATTATGAGGATTACAATTTAAGATGAAATTTGGGTGGAGACACAAAGTCTAATCATATCATACAGTTTCAGTTCTGATCAGGAGATTCTGAGAATATTCCTAAGAGGAAGTAGTATGGGGCTAAGCCCTAAAAGCTGATTACAAATTTGAAAATCAAATAATACATGAGATAAAATATAACTTATAACCCTCTAAACATGTTATGAAATTGAGTATAGGCATGCCTAAATGCACAGTGGTTTAAATTTAGCCAAGATAACTTTCTATGATGATGTAAAAGTTCTGTATCTGTGCTGTACAGCGTAGTAGCCACTATTTCAACATGGCTATTGAGGTTGGGCTAGTGAGACTGAAGATATATGTGTGTGTGTGTGTATATATATATATGTAGATAGATATTTTAAATATATATTTAAATTTAAACAGCTACATTTTTCAAGTGCTACTATATTAGACAGCACTGTTTTAGAAATGAGTATAAAATGAGTTTCCAGAAACACATCCTCAATCCATTCTCCCCCTCACCTTAATACAAACATAGCCTGAAGACTTTTCTAAAATTGCTAATTTTTCAACTTCATGTGAGAAGGATATTTCCAGCTTCCTAACTTTTACGTTTAACACTAGAGAAAATTATTTATGTTAATCTAGCTCCCTTGAATTTTTCAAGTTCCAGAATGCCTTGATAAAATATTTTCTTGGGAATAATACATTTTGGAGCAACTCTAAGCTGGTAAATTCAGTATGGCAGTATGACTGAAACAGCATTATAGGTTTAGCCCCTCAGGTCAAAATACCAGCTTATTTCTGAGACTTCCTCCTTACAAGTTGGAGTGTTCTTTAACAAGTGTTCCTTTTTACATCATCCCTTATTTGTTCAGCTGTGCATATTACATCAAAGGCAGAGCAAAGAAGATAAATTGGGCCAGACATTTTCTTTGGATGGACACATTGAACTCCACAAGTTTTTTATTACAGGATTTGTGGGTTCTTGGTGAACCGATTGGGGTAGAGGTCAGAGACTTGCATGGTTGCTTTTGCAAACTGAAATCTTAAGGAGATTCAACAGAGATAGAAATTTGGCAGGACTAGTTTCCAAGACAACAGGTCACAAGACCCAGCTGATAAGACGGGGACAGTAAGGAAACAAGCCAAAACCATCTAGAACCAAGATAATAATAAAAGATATCACTGGTTACCTTCACTGCTCATTGTATACAAATTATAATGTTATCATGCTAGTAGACCCTGCTACCAGTACCATGATAGTTTAGCGACACCATGGGGCAACACCCAAAAGTTACCCTGTGCAGTCTGGACTGAGGGGAAAAAAGCAGTTCTTTGAGCCCTCTGCTTCTGTCTTATAAAACTTATACATAATCCTCCCTTAATTTGCATATGATAAAGAAATAACCATAATTAGAGCCAACCAGATCCCTCATGGATATTATGCCTATGGAGTACCACCCTCTTATTCCTGTACTTTCTTTTTAAAATTATGTGTGTGTGTGCGCGCGCATGCGAGCATGCGTGGTGTGTGTGTGTGTGTGTGTGTGTGTGTGTGTTTGTGCTAAATAAGATATTCTGATACAGGCATTCAATTCAATGTGTAATAACCACATCAAGTTAAGAGAATTATCCATCACCTTAAGCTTTTTTTCTCTATGTTAAAAGCAATCCAACTATACCATTTTAGTTATTTTAAAATGTACAATTAAATTGTTTCTGACTATAGACACTTTGTTGTGCTAGCAAATACTAGGTTTATTTATTTTTTCTAGCTATTTTTGTTTGTAACCATTAGCCATGCCCACATCCCCATCTCCCTCCCAAAACCTTTCCAAGCTGCTGGTAACCATCCTTCTTCTTTCTATTTCCATGAGTTCTGTTATTTTAGTTTTCAGCTCCCATGAATAAGTGAGAACATATGAAGTTGTCTTTCTGTACCTGGCTTATTTTACTTAACATAATGACCTCTAGTTTTATCCATCTTGTTGCAAATGACAGGATCTCCTTGACTTTCTTAATAAATTTGCTTTCACTTTTGTCCATTGGTTCACCCTTATAATTCTTTCCCGCATGAAACACAGAACCGACTTGGTTTCCTGGGCTGAGCCCAAATTTGGGGGTTTGCCTTGTGACACAAATATCAGGTGATCTTACCCCTACCCTTTACAAAAATCTTGGTGAGATATGCTAAGAAATAGGAATCACTTAAAAATTATGTGTTCTCAATTATTTCACCATCTAAAGTACTTTCTCCAAAGGTGCTCATTTAAAATTTATATGATTTGGCTATATCCACACCCAAACCTCATTTTGAATTGTAGTTCTCATAATCCCCACATGCGGTGGGAGGGACCCCATTGGAGGAAATTGCATCATGGGGTTGGTTTTCCCAATGCTATTCTTGTAATATTGAGTAAGATCTCATGAGATTTGATAGGCTGTCTAAAAGGGGCTTCCCCCTTTGCTTAGCTCTTACTCTTCTCTGTGATGCTGCCATGTGAAGGTCATGGTTGTTTTCCTTTCCACCATCATTTTAAGTTTCCTGAGGCTTCCGTAGCCATGCTGAACTTGACTGAATTAAACTTCTTTTCTTTGTAAATTACCCAATCTGAGGTATGACTTTATTAGCAATGCAAGAATGGATGAATACAGAAACATTATAAAATAATAAGACAGTCAAAGTTCAGTGATGAGAACTGACACGGAACACCCCAAACTGAAACCTTTCTGTCTATAACACAAAATCAATTTCACATATTTTTAAAGACATTGATTCTTGAGAGCACAATCCCCCACAGGGTTTAGTTCCTACATCTCCATAAGGGCAGCATATGTGCTGTGCTTTAATAAATTTATCTGCTGTGTAAAATTATCTTTGTAGCCCCCTTTTCTTTTCTCCATATCTATGTCTCTCATCTTCCCCTCATAAATTCCTAGAGCTGCTTTAGACCAGGATAAGCCATTATCTTTTATTCCCCTATCACCTATTCATGGAACATATTTTTGTGCAAATTACTGTGTTTAACATGGACATCAAAGGCAGTCTTGGAAGGAAAAGGTATAACCAATACATGGAATCCCTGAACTGACCAAAGAATGTGATTATAGTAAAACAAAAAAGGGGGTAAAAAGAGAGGAATTAATATATTTTATCTCCAGCACAGGAGAGCACTCTGAAGAGAAAGACTGAATTAGAAACAACTCATACATTGCTCTGCCTTGAGGACAGGTGGAGAAGAAATGGATCGGAAATATACTATGAATTGGAAACTAGCAAGCACCTCACAAACATTGCATCATGCAATGTTCAAAACAGCCTTATAAGGTTAGGACAATTATGGCCTTCATTTTACAGATGAGGGAATTTAGGCTAACAAATATTGTGACTTTTCCAGGATCACATAGCTAGTGGTGAATGATACAGCTAATTCTAATACTTATGCTTTCAATCGCTATGTTCCACTGTCTTTTTGAAGTTTCTCTAGTGTATTCTCCTTTTCAAATATAGGCCTTTACCTCTAAAAATCAAGAGTTGCCTTTAGAGTCAAGAGAATTGTTTTCAACCAGAATAGGGGCTGGGGATATTTATTTTTCCAAGTTTGACCAATAATAAAGCATGCCTTTTAAGAGAGCCTAAAAAGTTCGTTTGAACACTGGTATAGTGCTGAGGCTTTGGGAGATGACTGAGGAACCCTGGGGATTTTGAATATGCTCAATCAACTCATGGGCTTTGTAAAAATCAAAGACAACAGAAAAAACTGTACAAGAATGAGCTAGGAAGGCAGGGCCAAAATAAAATGATCTTTTAAAAATGATACTGTCAGGAAGAATTTTCAAGTGTTAGCAATGGGTAATGACATGTAGCTAATGTCCATGAGACCCAGTAAATTACACATTATGCCCATACTGAAACTTTCTTTTGTCAACACAAGACTTACTTCATGGGCACGCAACCAGTATAGTCACATAGGAATGTTGCTCAGAAGCAGCCTTATGCTTGGGGTTTAAAACTTTGAAATCTACAGCATGAAATTCTTAACAATTTTTTCTTTGAACTTGTTTTTTTGCAAATGAAGTCTGTTAAGACAGTGGAGCATGTTCCTGGGATTGAAGTTTCAGATTACATGCGGTTCCACCAGCCACCGGCACAGGGTAGGTTCTCAATTGTTTTCTCCTCTATTGTACCCAGCACTGCTGCCAACCTTTGCCTTTATCAGAGGCACAGGCATAAGTGGGTTAAGTATGGGTGCACATGCTCTGTGCATGAAGTCACAGGGAAGGGCCCTAGTTACCTATGAGAGTTTCACTTGAGCTGTGAAAACCACCATATCCAAGGTACCACACCATAAAACATAAAATAAAAATCTCCATGAAAGGGCTAAGAGAGAGAGAACCAAATGAAGAAAAAGTATTTTTTTCTGCTTTTTGAACAAAGGACAGTACATTTTTATTTTGCATTAGGCCTTGCAAAATATGTAGTTGGAGCTATGTCAACTTAGCAGCTTATTTAATTGTGCTTTATAGGAATTCTTAGAGCATCAAAATTGTAGTCAGTAAAAAGAAACAATTTATGCCACGACAGGCTCAAATAAAATCCTCAATTGAGTGACTCCAGATTTAATGCAGCAAATTAAATGTGGGTATTCCTCAGTCATTTCAAAAATCACACTAAAGCCAAAATATAAAAGTAAAATAGCAATACAATATGCATGCTTAAAAAATGAAGAAATATTTGAAACTTCAGAACCCAAAATACAAGAAAAAACTGACAAAAATAGTGAAGGACAAACAGTATGCAGGAAGATGCAGACAAGTAAGTCCATGAATGCTGATCTCAAATAAGAAAATGCAGAGAACATTTCTCCTTTGGGTGTGCTATACCCATAGGTTAAAAAAATGCACACATATTCTTGTTTACAAAACTGGAATGGAATCAAAGGTTGACAATGGTAGTTTCTGTAGACTGCATTTGGTTCTACGAATTAAAAGTGGGACTAAATGAGAAATCAAACAAGGAATGTCATACTAACAAAAAGCATTCAATTAGTAAGGTAACGGACAAAGAGGAGACTATTTTCAGGTGCTTTTTTGTGCAAAATGTGGAGACAAGTAAAAGCTTAAGGAATTCACTCACAAAACAAAACTGTGAGAAAGAGAAACTTTCCTCATGTGAATAAAATACATCCTGCTCCTTTTTGTATACAAATCTCCAGAAAATAACCTTGTATCTGTACAAAGATATGGCACAAAGGAAGGAACAAATAAATATTAGGTGAAAAATGCTCACTGAAAAAAATGTTGCTACGGAGTCAAACAAATTGTGACTAAATATAATACAATGAATTTTTAAAAAATACTGGTGAAAGCATCTCTATATAAAAACCCTCAGAGTAAATACAATAACAATTTTTAAAAAATAGAGTTAGGTAATAATCATGATAATAACAAAAACAAAAAGATGGAGTTGTGGAATTCAGAAAAGAAATTGAAAAAAAAAAACCCTAAAATAGTATTAAATATTTTTCTAGGTTATTCCAGGCTTCTATAACAAATACATTAGACTACATAATTTATATACAACAGAAATGTGTTTCTTATAGTTCTAGAGGCTGGGAAGTCTAACATTCAGACACTAGTAGATACTGGTATCTGGCTAGAGCTTATTCCTTCCAGATACACTATCTAGGAATCCTTATGTGGCAGAATAGATGGAAGAGCCAGGCAGCTCTCTAAAGCCCCTTTTATAAGGAAATTAATTCCATTCACAAAGGCAGGGCCCTAATGACTTAATCACTTTCCAAAAGGTCCCGTCTCTTAATATCACCACAATGTGAATTAGATTTCAGTGTGAATTTTGGAGGGACACAAACATTCAAACCATAGAAAAAATAAAATGTGAAATTAGAAGCAGCTCAAAGGATGTTAGTGAAAATAATATAAGAGATGTATAGAATATAAATCAAAGTGCTCAAAAATAGAATGTAAATAAAAATAGAAATTAGAATAGAAAACATAGAAAATAAAATGTAAATAAAAGTGTTCAATGAACAACAGAGAAACATATAAGCAGGAGAGAAAAAAGATCTAGCATGTATATTTTAATTTTATCTTGCTGTGTAACATATTTTCTCAAATCCTGAAGCCTATAATAGCAATAAACATTTATTTTTCTCTGCTTATGTGTGCTGAGTCCAGGAGTATCTTAGCAAGGTTTCTAAGGAGTTAGCAGTCATGATGCCATTGGGGACTGTCGTTATCTAAAACTTGAAAGGGTCGGGAATATCCACTTTCAAAGTTGCTCACTCACATTGATGGAAAATTGGTTTTAGCTGTTGTTGGGAGGTCTTAGTTAATCCCTATGTGGTGTTCTCCATGAATTGCTTCAGTGTCCTCACAACATGTTAGCTTCCACTCCAAGAGGTAGTGATTTAAGATATAAAGCCACAAAAAGTTATTCATTTTATGACCTAGTCTTGGAAGTTATACACAGTTACTTCTGCCAAATTTTGTTCACTAAAAGTGAGAAATGAAGTCCTTCCCCGAATCAAGGGAAATAGAATTAGTGAGGCTACACCTTCAAAGAGACACCTGTCAAAGAAGTTGAGGGCATATTTAAAACCACCCAAATATGCAAAACCTGCATTTTTATAATGGATTATTATAAAAATTAAAAATAGTACAACTTTCCAAATATAAAACAAGAGGCCAGGCATGGTAGTGTATACCTATAATTCCTGCACTTTGGGAGGATAAGGCAGGTGGATCACCTGAGGTCAGGTGTTCAAGACCAGCCAGGCCAACATAGTGAAATCTCATCTCTACTAAAAATGCAAAAATTAGCCAGGTGTGGTGGCACATTCCTGTAGTCCTAGCTACTTGGGAGGCTGGGGCAGGAAGGAGAATCACTTGAACTAGGGAGGTAGAGGTTGCAGTGAGCTGAGATTGCACCACTGCACTCCGGCCTGGATGACATTAAGACACTCTGTCTCAAAAATAACAGCAACAGCAACAACAAATAAAATAAGACTTGAATCTATAAATTAAAAAGGAACACAATGACTCAGGAAAAATCCAACAGCAGTTAACATCTTAATGTGTATCTTTAATAAATTAATGGATTCCAATCATTCATTAGGAAGTAGGCAAAAGTTTAAAGTACTTATAAGGAGAAAATATCATGTTGACCACAGTGTTTTTTCACAAAGATAGTGAAATATAGTAGATGTAACAGAATTTGGGAGAAAGAAAATTAGGTATAAGAATTTTGTAAGCTGACAGCTTTTATTTTAACAGTAAAGCAACAGAAAAATACCTTTGAAAACAAAATAACTAAAGAAATATAGATCCCATGAATTCTCCTTGAAGAAAATACTTTAGGATAAACTCTAGCCAAATAAGAGATGAATGGACAAACTATGGCAACAGGAGCAGTGATCATGGAGTATATTTTATTACTTCTGTTGGTTAGAAGAACTGTATATTTTATAAACCCTTTATATAAACAGTCACCACTTGGTATCCACGGGGAATTGCTTTCAGAACCTCGCTCCACCCTAAAATTGGCAGATGGTCAAGTCCCTTAATAAAATAGTGTTTTACATTTGATAACCTATGTACACCCTCCCAAATATGTTAAATCATCTCTAGATTACCTATAATAATGAATAAAATGTAAACACTATGTGAATAGCTGTTATACTGTATTACTTAAGAAATAATGATAAGAAAAAAAGTCTGGATCTGTTCAGTTACAAACTCAACCATTTATTTTTTAAAAATATATTTTTTATCTGTGATTGGTTGAATTCACAGATGCAGAACCCACGGATATAGAGAGCCAAATTCCATATAAAACAAAGGTTGGGAATATAAGCATAGGAATGTTGGCAAACAGTGATCAGTCCAATTTCCACATTTTCATAGTAAAATTTGAGATTACTTACATCATATTAATAAAGTAACAGAGATTTAAGTATAGTAAATACCATTTGGCTACAAAAGTATTATACCAATAAAACAGGTGGTGATGAATAAAGAAAGAAAAATTTACCTATTTTGACCTTGTTCATAGAAATAAACATGAAATATAAAAATTGAAATTAAACAGTTAATAGACACTGTCTAAAAATAGAATAATTGTAAAAAACATGATGCCTTATACTTTTGGAGATAACTACTACAATAAATTAATATAAGAAACACCTAAATGAAAGTAAATACAGGTATTAGAGTAGAAGTTGTCTTAAATTTTATAAAAATAGAAAAAAAAATGACAGAAAAGAAGCAAATATATTTATCTTGCCAATAAGCATAAATGCAGGTAAAACTCATCAATAATTTTTAAAAGGGTCCTAGAATCTAGACTGGATTACAAACTAACATCCATCTATGTGTGGTGCACAAGGCACATACAAAGCCAAGTGATTCAGAAGGTTTGAAAAGAATAGGAAAATATACAACAGGCAAATGCAAAATTTAGAAAAGAAGAAGGTACAGCAGAGATCATAATTCTAATGGTAGGCCAGGTTAAATTCACAGCAAAAATGTGGCATATGAGAAAAAGAAAAGCACTTTTTATTTACAGAGCAAACACAATAAATATAATAAAATTACAACAAACATAGAATTCACTTTGTTTTCAAAACATCTACCAAAAATATAGAAGTAAAAATGCATTAGAAACCACAGCTTTAATTTGTCTCTCAGTCCATGAAAGATAAACTGGACAAAAAAATGTAGAAAGTTTTTAATAACACAATTAATAAAACTAAATGGAACTAAATTAAAATCAATACTTTAAAAAGAGAAACCATACCTTGTTTTCAAATGTGTATGAATGATTCACAAAATTTTACTTTGGTCAAAAGTAAAACCTCATTAAATTTCAAAATTCAAAAATTGTGTAGCAAATATATACTATTTACTGGATATTTAAAAATATATTAAGAAGTTTATTGGGTCAAATTGGACAAAATATAGTCAAATTGTAAAATATCTGAAGGCGAATGAAACTACTATGTAAAATAGCATGGAGAAATATAGCTAAAGAAATGCACAAAGGAAAAAGCATGGACTTACATATTAATAGAAAGACTGAAGTGGTTTTCATTTGTGGTTAGAATTTAGGTAACTTAGCACTTATTATTCATATTCTTACCAAACAACAGCAAAAGCTGAACAGTTTGAAACCCTGCAACTTTCTTTAGATACTTCAAAGAATTGAGGTCACGGGGCAAAATGTTGCTCCCCACATTAGAAAGATAGACAGGTGAGTTCAGAGAATCACAGTATACCTAAGCATAAGTCCATGAATAGAAGCTGCTCTCTGCAGCCAGTACTGTGTTAGAAAACCCTGAACTTTAAGTAATGAATTGCTAGCAACTCAGCATGCACAAAGCTGAGAGTTAAACACTCCAGGAGGCTCCCGTCTTAAGGGGACACTCACATATTTGTTGTCAGTTTTGTCTCCAAAAGCTCTTAGCATATCCTCACAATAAAGATAGGAGAAACCCCTTTCAGCTTCTGGAAGGGGGAAGAGAAAAGTAGCCATTTTGAAATAGTCTCTGAACATTTTTTTCTTAACAAGGTCTACCTTCAAGATAATGATTTTAACAGAGTTAAAAATATTGTGATTATACCAGAGCATAACTGATACAGGGGAAGGGAAATACCAAATCCTGCATGCTCTAGCCTCCATATGAGAAAGTGGAATGCCAAACTCAAGACCCATGTAGCCTTCCTGTCTCAATTAAGATGGGAAAGGAAAACTGAGAAGTACTGGTGAAATTCACAGCCAGAGCCACAGACTCACTAAAATTCTGAGGCTTAATTTTAGGATTATAAAATGCTTTCCTTCCCCCATACTTTAGCACCACTTTAGTAGGATTCCTATGTAATAAAAGGGAAATACAATAGAGAGAACTGCTAGTCTCAGACCTTATTTAAGAAATGTCTAAGGAAACCCAAAGACAACATTAGAGACAAAGACAAGGACAACAGAGGAAATTTTAGCATCTGACAACTACAGCTTAGAAAAACAGCAAACACAGCCTAATTCATAGATAAACATATATCCTCACTTTAAAGGCTTACTTACCTCAGTTTCTTTTTTCCAATACATTATATTTGCTATTTAACAAAAATTACAAGGCATACTATAAGACAAAAGATACAACTGGAAGAAACAGAGTAAGCATCAGGACCAGACCTACATATGGCAAAGATGATGGAATTATCAGGCTAGAACTATGATATTTTAAGGAATCTAATGGAAAAAGTAGCCAACATGCAAGAACAGATGAGTAATGTAATAATATAGATTGAAAACCTAAGAAAAAACTAAAAAGAAAATTCAGTAAAGATGCAAGATACAAATTCAGCATACAAAAATCAGTGGCATTTTTATAGACCAACAATGAATAATGTCAAATAGAAAATAAAAAAGTAATCCTATTTACAGTAGCAAAATATAACATTAAATACACAGAAATTAATTTAACCAAAGAAGTAAAATATCTCTATAATGTAAACTACAAAACACTTATAAAAGAAATGAAGAGGACATCAACAAATGGTAAAATATTCTATGGTAATGAATTGCAAGAATTAATATTATTAAAATGTTCATATTACCCAAAGCAATCTGCAGATTCAAATAGCAGTGACTTTTTATTTTTTACAGAAATTGAAAGACTAATGCTACACTTTATATGGCACCATGAAAGACCCAGAATTTCAATGCTATCCTGAGCAAAAACAACAAAATTGTAGGAACCACATTGTGTGACTTCAACTTTTACTACAGAGTGACAGTAACCAAAACAGGATGGTACTGGCATAAAAGCAGACACATAGACTAAGGGAACGGAATAAAGAATGCAGAACAAAATCCACACACCTACAGTGAACTCACTTTTGACTAAAGTTGCCAATAAACATGCACTGGGAAAAAAATGGTGCTGAGAGGATAGGATATCCATACGCAGAAAGAAACTAGACCCCTATCTATCACCATATGCAAAAATCAAATCAAAATAGATTAAAGGCTTACATGTAGGACCTCAAACTATAAAACTACTGCAAGAAAAATTTGGTAAAAAATCTTAAAGACATTGGTCTAAGTGACAATTTTTTGAATAATATCCTGCAAGCACAAGGCTACAAAAGCAAAAATGGACAAACGGGATCACCTAACATTAAAAAACTTCTGAGCAGCAATGGATACAATCAACAAAGTGAAGAGACAACACACAGATTAGAAGAAAATATTTTCCCAGTGCCCCTCTGACAAGGCATTAATAACCAGAATATATAAGGAGCTCAGAAAACTTCATAGGAAAACAAATATAAAAATCCAATTAAAAATGAAAAAAATATGTGGATAGGTATTTCTGAAAAGAAGACATACAAATGACAAAGAAGCACCTGAAAAGATGCTTAAAATAATTGCTAATTACAGAAAGGCAAACCAAAACAACAATGATGTATAATATGAACCTGCTTATATTGGCTTATACCCAAAAGACATACAATAAAAAATGCTGGCTGAATGTGAATAACACTTATACACTGTAGGTAGGAATGTAACTTAGTACAAACACTATGGAGAACAGTTTGGGGTTTCCTCAAAAATTAACAATTGAGCTACTTTATGATCCAGCAATCACATTGCTGGGTATAATACCCAAAAGAAAATAAATTAGTATCTCACAAAGATATCTGGACTCCTGTGTTTCTTGCAGCACTGCTTACAACAGCTGGGATTTGAAAACAACCTAAGTGTCCACCCACAGAGGAATGGATAAAGAAAATATGATACACGTAAAGAATAGAGTACTATTCAGCCATAAAAATAATAAGATGCTGTTATATGCAACCACATGAATAGAACTGGAGATGATTATGTTAAGTTAAATAAGCCAGGCACAGAAAGAGGAACTTCACATATTCTCACTTATTTGTGGGATCTAAAAATTAAAACAGTGAACTCATAGACATAGAAAATATAAGGATGGTTACCAGAGGCTTTTAAGTGTAATGGGGGGCTGGACAGTGGCCTGTGGATGGTTACTGGGTACAAAGAAGTCAGACATAATGAATAAACTTTACTAATTAATAGCACAGCTTGCTGACTATAGCCAATAATAAATGTACATTTTAAAATAAAGGGTATAATTAGATAGTTTGCCACTCAGTCAATGGATAAATTCTTGAAGGGGTGGATACCCCATTCCTCACAAATGCTTATTTCACATTTCATGCTGGTATCAAAACATCTCATGTACCCCATAAATAGACACACCTACAAAAATTTCCACAAAAATTAATATCCACAAAAATTAAAAATAAAGAGAAAAAAGACAAAGAAGGTCATTATATAATGATGACAAATAAATTCAACAAGAAGGTATTACAATCCTAAATTATAGGCACCTAATATTGTAGGTCCTGGATACATGAAACAATTAATACTAAACCTAAGGAATAAAATTGACAGTAAACCCAATAATAGTGGGGAGCATCAATACTCCACTGGCAGCACTAGACAGGTAATCAAACAAAAGTCAACAAAGAAATGATACATTTCAATGACACTCTTGGAAAGAAATGGACTTAACAGATATTTAAATAACATTTGACACACAAACTGAAGAATATACATTTTTCTCATCAGCACATGAAACATTCTCCAAGATAGATCATATGATAGGCCACTAAACATGTCTCCATTATTTTTATAAAAGCTGAAATCATATCAAAAATGTTCTCAGATTGCAGTGGAATAAAACTAGAAATCAACTCCAAAAGAAACCCTTGCAACTATACATCTCCATGGAAATTAGATAATATGCTCCTGAATAATTTTGGCATTAACAGTGAAATCAAGAATGGAAATCAGAAAATATTTTAAATAAATGATAATAGTGACTGATATTGTTTGGATGAGTTAATTGTTAATTTTTGAGGAAATACCAACCAAACACCCACCAAAATCTCATCATGAATTGTAGTTCCCATAATCTTTAACGATTGTAGGAGGCACCTGGTGAGAGGTAATTGAATCATGGGGGTGGTTACCCTCATGCTGTGAGTAAGTTTTCTCACAAGATCTGATGGTTTTATAAGATGCTTTTGCCTCTTTTGCTTGGCACTTTTTCTTGCTATCACCATGTAAAGAGGGACATGTTTGCTTCCCCTTCCACCATGATTGTAAGTTTCCTGAGGTCTTCCCAGCCATCCTGAACCATGAGTCAATTAAAACTTTTTCCTTTATAAATGACCTAATCTCAGATATGTCCTTAGCAGCAGCATGAGGACAAACTTATATAGTAAATTGGTGGGAGGTAGTGGGCTGCTGCTGCTCTAAAGATACCTGAAAATGTGGAAGTGACTGTGGAACTGGGTAACAGGCAGAGGTTGGAAGAGTTTGGAGGGCTTATAGGGAAACAGGAAAATGTGGGAAAGTTTGAAACTTTCTAGAGACTTGTTGAATGGCTTTGACCAAAATGCTGATAGTGATCTAGACAATGAAGTCTAGGCTGAGGTTGACTCAGATAGAGATAAGGAAGATGTTGGAAGCTAGAATAAAGGTAATTCTTTCTAGGTTTCAGCAAAGAGTCTGTTGGCATTTTTCCCCTGCCCTAGAGATATATAGAACTTTGCACTTGAGAGATACTATTTAGGTTATCTGGTAGAAGAAATGTTCAATTAGCAAAGTGTTCAAGAGGTGACTTGGGTTTCGTCAAAAGCATTCAGTTGTATGTATTCACAAAGATATAATTTGGAATTGCAATTTATATTTAAAAGGGAAGCACAGTATAATAGTTTGAAAAATATGCAGCCTGGCAATGTGACAGAAAAAAAAACCCATTTTCTGAAGAGAAATTTAAGCCAGCTGCAGAAATTTACATAATTAATTTGGAGTCATATGTTAATCAAAAAGACAATGGGGAAAATGTCTCCAGGACATGAAAGAGACCTCTGTGGCAGCCCATAAGCCCAGAGGTGTAGGAGAAAAAAATGGTTGTGTGCATTAGGGACACAACCTTAGGGACTTGGTGCCCTATGTCTCAGCTGCCCCAGACATGGCTAAAAGGGGCTAAGGTACAGCTCAGGCATTGCTTCAAAGGGTGCAAGCCCCAAGCCTTGGCAGCTTCCACATGGTGTTAAGCCTGTGGGTGCACAGAAGTTAAGAACTGAGATTTGGGAATTTCTGCCTAAATTTCAGAGGATGTATGGAAATGCCTGGATGTCCAGGCAGAATTTTGTTACAGAGGCAGAGGCCTCATGAAAACCTTTGCCAGGGCAGAATAGAAGTAAAATGTTGGGGTTGGGCTCCCACACAGAGTACGCACTGTGGCATTACCTAGTGGCTATGAGAAAAGGGCCATTGTCCTCCAGACCACACCATGGTAAATCCACTAACAGCTTGCACTGTGCACCTGGAAAAGCTGCAGACACTCATTGCCAGCCCATGAAAGCAGTAAGTAGGGCAGCTGTACCCTGCAAAGCAACAGGGATGGAGCTGCCAAAGCCATGGGAGCCCGCCTCTTTCATAAGCATGACCTAGATGTGAGAGATGAAGTCAAAGGTGATTATTTTGGAACTATAGTTTAATAACTGCCCTACTGGATTTCAAACTTTCATGGGACATGTAGCCCATTTGTTTTGGCCAATTTAGCCCATCTGGAACTGGTGTTTCAATTACTTTACCTCCACTGTATGGAGGAAGTAACTAACTTGCTTCTAATTTTGTGATCTCATAGGCAGAAGGGACTTGCCTTATCTTAAATGAGTTTTTGAACTTGGACTTTTGAGTTAATGCCAGAATAATTTAAGAATTCAAGGGATTGTTGGAATTATATGATTGTGTTTTGAAATATCAGGACATGAGATTTGGGAGGGGACAGGCATGGAATAATATGATTTGGCTTTGTCCTCACCCAAATTTGATATTGAATTTTAGTTCCCATGATCTGCATGTTTTATGGGAGGTAATTTAATCATGGGGGTGGTTACCCTCCTGCTGTTCTCATAATAGTGAATTCTCATGAGATTTGATGGTTTTATAAGGTGATTTTCTTCCTTTTGCTTGGTATTTCTCCTTGCTGCCACCACATGAAGAAGGACATGTTTTCTTCCCCTTTTTCCATAATTGTAAGTTTTCTGAGGCTTCCCAAGCCATACTGATCTGTGAGTCAATTAAACCTCTTTCATTTATAAATTACCCAGTTTCACATATGCCCCTTTTAGCAGCATTAAAATGGACTAATTCAGCAACAAAAGTTGTTGAAACCTCTGGGATACAGCAAAAGCAGTGCTAAAAGGAAAATTTATAGTGCTAAAGGCCTACATCAAAAAGTCTGAGGGATCACAAATAAACAACATAATGTTACACATGAGTGAATTAGAGAAATAAGAACAAACTAAACCTAAAGATAGCAGAAGAAAAGAAATAACACAGATCAGAGCAGAACTTAATAAAATTGAAACAAACAAACAAACAAAAAGATAAAAAATAAAATCAATGTAACAAAATGTGGTTCTTTGAAAAGATAAAACAAAACTAGGAGACCATTAGCTAGTTTAACCTAGAAAAGAAGAGAGAAGATTCAAATAAGGTTCATTAGCAATTATAATAGAGTCATTACAATGAACACCACAGAAATACAAAAGATCATTTGAGACTACTGTGAACACCTTTATGTCTGCAAACTAGAAAATCTAAAGAAAATGGATATATCCCTAGAAATATAAAACCCTTCTACATCAAATCAGGCAGAAATAAAAACCTTGAACAGATGAATAGTAATCAACAAGATTGAAACAGTAATAAAGATATTGCCAGCATAAAAATCTTAGGACAAGTTAAATTCACAGCTGAATTCTACCAGATATTCAAAGAAGAATTGGTACCAATCCTACCAAAGTCATTCCAAAAAAACAGAGAGGAAGGAATTCTCCCTAAATCATTCTATGAAGCCAGTATCACTCTGATACCAAAACCAGAAAAAGAACATAACAAAAGAAGAAAAATATATAGCTCAATACTCCTTTTGAACATAAATGCAAAAATCCTCAACAAAATACTAGGTAATCAAATCTAACAGCATATCAAAAAGATAATATATCATGATCAAGTGGGTCTTATCCCAGGAATGCAGGGATGGTTTAACATATGTAAGTCAATAACTGATTCATCACATAAAGGTAATTAAAAGTGAAAACAAAAACCATATGATCATTTCAATAGATGCAGAAAAAGCTTTTAATAAAATTCAGCATCCCTTGATGTAAAAATCCTCAACAAACTAGGCACTTTCCTCACAAGGTAAGGGACTTATCTCACAATAATAAAAGACATCTATGACAAACCCACAGGCAACATCATACTGAATGGGCAAATGTTAAAAGCATTTTCTATGAGAAATGAAACAAGACAAGGATGCCGACTTTTAACACCTGTATTCAACGTAGTACAGGAAGTTCTAGCCAGAGCAATCAGGCAAGTGAAAGAAATAAAGGGAATCTAAATTTGAATAGCAGAAGTCAAACTACTGATGTTCCACAATGATATGATAGGATTCCTAGAAAACCCTAATGACCCCTCAATTCAGTAAAGTCTCGGATTTCAAAATCAATGTACACAAATTCATAGCACTGCTATACAGGAGCAATGACCAAGCTGAGTATCAAACCAATAACTCAATCCCTTTTAAAATGGCTGCAAAAGACTAAAACATGTAGAAATATACCTAAACAGAGGTTAAAATTCTCTACAAGGAAAATTACAAAACACTGCTGAAAGAAATCACAGATAAATCAAACAAAAACATATTTTATGCTAATGGATTAAAAGAATAAATATTGTCAAAATGATCATACTCTTAAAGCAATCTACAGAATTAATGCAATTCCCATCAAAATACCAACATAAGTTTTTAAAGAATTAGGAAAAACAATTTTAAAATTCATATGGAATCATAAAAGAACCCAAATAACCAAAGCAATTCTAAGAGGGAAAAAAAAAATCTGGAGGCATCGCATTACCAGACTTTGAATTAGACTATAAGGCAATAGTTAAGTAAAAAAAGATGATCGTGATATAAAAATAGGCACACATATAGACCAATGGAACACAGTAGAGAACCCAGGAATAAAGCCAAATACTAACAACCAATTAATCTGCAATAACCAATACAAAAACACAAATTGAGGAAAGGACATCCTATTTATAATGGTGCTGGGAAAGCTGGGTAGTCACATGTAGATGAGTGAAATAGGACTTGCATGTCTCTATATAAATATCAACTCAGGATGGATTGAAAACTTAGGTCTAAGACCTGAAACCCTAAACATTCTAGAAGATAACATTGGAAAAACTCTTCTGGACATTGACCTAGGCAAATAATTCATGAATGAAACCTCAAAAGTAAATACAACAAAAACAAAAAATAAATTAATGAAACCTAATTAAACAGAAAAGCCAAAAAAATAATAGAGTAAACAGACAACACAGAGAATAGAAGAAAGTATTGCAAGGTATGCATCTGAAAAGGGACACATTTCTGGAATCTACCAGGAACTTAAATCAATAAGAAACAAAATAATCCCATCGAAGACTAGGCAAAGGATGTAAACAGGCATTTCTCAAAATAAGATATACAAATGACTAACAAATATAAAAACATACTGAATATCAGTAATCAACAGGGAAATGCAAATTAAATTCTATAGAATCTCATAATGAAATTCTACTTACCTCTGCAAAATGGCCATTATTAAAAGGTCAAAAAACAATAGATGTTGTCATGAATATGTTGAAAAGGGAATACTTGTAAACTGCTTGTGGGAATGTAAATTAGTACAACCTCTACGGAAAACAGAATGAAGAAGTTGAAACCCAATTTCTGGTGCCCTCTAGGCATGGCAAAAGCTGTTTTTAAATTAGCATGTTACAGACATATTTATAATGGCTGCTTTATCTAGTTTAATATGTTTTAATTATTTGCTGGTGAAATTCACATCTTGAGATAACTTTATTATATCAAATACAAGTTTAAAACTCTAACAAACAGAAGAGACTGTGTGAATTTATCTCTAATATGTCACTAATAAAACAAAAATAAGTAATGTGATTCCAAATTCCCTTCAGAGCTTAGTTTTAGATCACAGGTAATTGGTAAATGGGCTTTTTATATGAAGCTCATTTATTTGGGATTTCCTTGAATTATCTATCTCTGTATTTGTACAGAATTATGATGTTCTATTACAGCCTATTTTGTTCTAAGTATTTAAGACATCAAAGTAGAAGAAAATGATAGTCATTTCTTGCATGCAAGAATTAGGGAGATTGTTTAGGGAACCTTTGTTTCCATGGATTTGTTGGTGGCCATTACAGGAAACTTTCAGGTTACCAAGCCTGGAATTCTCTAGACCGAGGTAAAGTCCACATTGCTCTCAACATTTTTGTGAAGTATCCTCTAAGTCAAGGTTTTCAAATGGTTTACAGAACCATACATTTTGCTTAAATTTACAACATTGACTTCATAATTACTGAATTCAACAATCTGGAATCAGTTTTGGGTGTTCAGTGTTGCCATAGCTGCATGTAAAATTGAGAGTGCATGCTCAAAGAATATTACCTTGCCCCCTAAATTAACATACTAATGCCATGTGCCAGAATAGCTTTGCCTTAGGACTTTGATTTCATAAGTAAGTGCAAAATTTCCACAACTTTAACCATGGCTTTCATTTTTAATTTCTTTGAATTTCTTCCATTCCTTGAGTCAATCAAGGAATCCTTAAATATATATTTCACATACAACATGAGCAGAATAAAATGAAAAGAGTAGTACCTCTGGCAATTTGGATCTAGTCCAGTGAGGAGCACTAAATACAGAAAAAATAAAACTCTTTGGGACATCACTTGTCTAACCTGTATTTAGGAAGGTCCTATGCACCCGTCAGTGTTTAGCTGAGATTGTCGTATTACTTTTGTTGTGAAGGCCCATTCAGTTTCATTGCTCATTCAACAGTTTGCACATATCAGATGTTGCATGTTTTTACATTTGTAATTTAATCATATAACCGAGGAGAGTAAAACGTATGCTTTTAAAGGTGGTCAGCTGCCCTCTTCTGGAGAGAGCACTGTTTTTATTTGGGAAAATACCTTGATGGTCACTTAATATGTAAAAGATAAAGTCCTATAGCCACCTCTGGACTCTGCCCACAGTCCCCAGCTACTTTAAGGCACTTTGAAAATGAACTAGGCAGAGACAAGTAAAAGAGCTGAAACATCCAGCCTAATGAAATGGGAGGAGTTGTGGATATTATTAAAGGCTTTACAAATATTTCAGGGTGAAATTGCTGATAATTAAGAGGACATATAGGGACAAAGAAAGCTCAGCAACATGACAGGAAGACAGGGATCCTTAGAAGCAAAGTCGACGAGTAAAAAGTTCCTTGTGATCAGAAAGGCCATGAGACTTAAACAACAGAGATGCTAATACTAGCTTCCAAGTTAACTGCTTTTCTGTTCTGTAACTTCCTATTACCCACGAATCTTCTGTATAATGCACACATCTGCTTTTAGAGAGAGAGGTGTTTGTGTAAATCAAGGAAAGAATGTTAAGGGTTGATAGAAATAAAACAGGATGCTACGTTAAACTTGAATTTTAAATTCAAATTCAAATTGTCATTCATTTTGGGTAGATTTTTAAATCTCTCAAATATTTAAGTTACATGTAGAGAAAAAGGAACAGTCACAAGAAAAAATTAATATAGGCAATACATAGAATATTGTGTAAGCAAGAAAAATGTAGCCAGAAGTAATTTGGAGATATGTAAGTACTCTGAGGTGTTGCAGTTGGGGGAAGAATTCTTTCTTCTTTACAAGTGAATCTGAAGCATTTTTAATTAAATATTCAAGGTAAAGGTAACCCTTAAGGCTAGGGAACATGGAGATACCTAGCAGTCAGAAACCTAGATTATAATTAATTGAATTTTCTATATATTATTACTTTCCAGCCTATCACTCACACTAGAGGGAATTCCTGGAGGGCTGACCTCCCTCCGTTTGTGAGGGGAATCATATAAAGTCCCAACATTAACAACAATTGAGGTAATATAGAAAATCATAGTTTCTCTTATACTTTTTATTCTGAATAAAGCCAAAGTTCTGCAGTTAGAATAAAGATATTTGTGGTCCCATAATGAATTTGAGCTTGTGGAGATAAGAGATATTCAATATTGTTTCTGGGTAGAACTCTCGTAGCTGACAGCAGTGATGTGTCTGCTGGGAGTGTGGTGAGCACAATGAGGTGTGACTCATAATGTATCAAGAGGAGTTTTCTTAATTTTATTTGCATACTCATTTGCAAATAGATGTGCAGATGTATGTGACTTGTTTCAACATCTGGCTGTAGGTTCCATTTGTTTTTCCTAAGGTTACTTTTATTTTCTCTCCAAAATTTTGTTATTCTGTTTACCTCTTTTTCTCTGTTGTAGATTGGGAGATTACACCCGAGATAACAGCTGAAATTCATGTAACTTATCCACCAAAATTCTTAATTATCATCCTTTCTTTTATCTATCCTGTGTATAATTTTGATGAGGCCAGAACATGACTTAGTGTGTTATCAGGCTTCTGTAAAGGGACAATCTGCTTAGCTAGTAAGTGAGTCTAGTCATCTGCCCAGCATACGCTTCTAAATTCACCTTTCTTCCTCATAGCAAAGTAATGGAATTACATGCTATTGAGGAATTGGTAAAAGTCCTGATATGCTTTACTTGTAAATGATAAGACTTAATGTGTAGTATGATTTATGTAATAATAGACAGATGCTGCCATTCCTATGAATGAGAAAGGGACGCTAAACTCAGGCTAGACAAGATAGTGTAAAGAAAGTGCCCCAGAAGATAAGAACTGTGTGCCAAATCATGAAGCCACCTTTAGGAGGAGGAGTGACGCAATAAAGAGAAAAAGTGAAGGGACTTTTAAGTAGAGTGAACAGCGTAATCAACAGCAGACAAGACAATGAAAGAACAAAGATTATATAAAAAACTGCTAATTTGGTATGAAAGTATCTGAGAGTATACTCAAATACTCTCAGAGTGTATGAAGAGGAGGTGTATAAGGTTATCACAAATGCAGATAGTAAGTACATGAAGGTAGTATTTATTGAAAAAGTAAGCTATAGAGAAAACTGACTTGTGATTTTAAAGCGTGCATAAAGAAATCAGAGCCAAAATCTCTTTTCCTGAAACTGCTATTGCTATAGAAAGATACCTATTTGGGCACAGTGAAAACAGACAATGGGGATAGTTCATTTGAAAATGTCAGGCAAAAAAAAAAAAAGAAAAAGTGCTTGCCCTTCCATCTCAGCAGCATGATCAGTTTTGTCTTGAAAGATGTGTTCTTTTGTATCAGTTTTTCAGTACTTCATGGTTTTGACTGGCCAGCTCAAAATGATATTTCACACTTTCAAATGAATAACACCTAGTTTTAACCTACAATGAGAATAATTCCTGCCTATCACAGGCTTTCTGCGCATGTCAGGTGACTAGCAATGGCTGCCATGTGTCAGAGACCATGGCATTTAGAAATATTGTCTAAATGTCTCACACATTTCAAATACCAAGGGTCCAATCTATAGTCTATGCATTGGTACTTAAAAATGTATCGATTAAATTAATTATAGTAAGCAGAAAAGCTTCTTTGAAGTATGTCAACCGGTGTTTATCTGAAAGAGCCTAATATATGGTGTTAAGAGGATATTAATTTAATATATCTTGCTAGTTACAAAGTCCATTGCATGAAAATCTTTGAGCCATAACATATCATAGGCTAATTATGAAAATTGATTTTTAATTTCCTTCTTACTAAAATTACTCAGCTATTGTACATTATTTGCTTAGAGTGATTTTCAACATGTAAGATAATCCTTTCTTATCACCAGAGTCAGCTCTAGTAGTTTCAAAGAGTCAGAGAATTGTGACAAGTTGAAGAATTCAAATATTCTTTAATACTCACTTTAGTAGAGAGAATTCTGAGTTAGGGGAAGGGAGAAGATTATATACATACTAGGCTCACCAAGGTTTCTAAATCATTTATCTATAGAAATAATTATGTATCCTGAGATACATCCCTTAAATTCATGTCAGTTAATACAAATGATGGTAACAGCTCATAATAAAAATAATGGGAAAAAAGGTGCTTTTTCAATTATCTCAACCAATTTCTCACTTAATGTAGCATCTATGAACAATAAGTCCCTACATTACTTCTACAAAATGGATATCAACATTCCTATTTTACAAATGAAAGAGCTGAGCTCCAAAGAGTTTAAGTAATTTACTCAAATCTCCTAACTGACAATTTGTAGATTTAGGCTTCACATTTAAATTATCTGACCCAGACACACATGTTCTTTCCATGATATCTGACTCTCAGCAAATTTCATATTCGTTTAATCTGCAATTGGTTCAGGAGTCAGGGTGAAATGAGGCATTTGGCCAAATGTCCTATTAAAATAACATTTCTCTGGTTAACAGATTCATGATGTTATAAAAAGAAAGCACAACTCCTTGGGTAAACTATTCTTAGCCCAAGCTGATATTCACTGATTATTTTTTCTTAAAAATTTATACTTTTAAAAAAACATATTATTATTATATAAAAGTACATAGCATTTACTATAACCAAGACACTGTTTTAAGCATTTTATATTAATTTTTATAATAACTATGATATGGGCATTATTATCATCATTTTAATGATGAGGAAGCAGGCATTGAAAGAAGTAAGTCACATGGCCAGAGCCACACAACTAGTATATAGCAGAGCAGCGATTAGAAATGCGACAGTCTACAGAATCTATGTTTTTAGTGGCTATGTTATACTGCTGCACTTAACCGTATAATAATTTGTTCTACAATTTTGCAATGGGTTGCTTTCATATTTATTAATTTCTATTTTCCCGACTCTATCATATTTCTCTTTTTAATAAAAGGAGAAGTGCTTTTTTACTTCCAGTCTCCTGGTTATTCTCTAATATTCTAAGCTCCTCAAGAGTAAAATTGATTATCTAGTCACACCTCTATATCTTATTCCATTATGTGCTGCTATAACAGAATACCTGAGAATGAGTAATTTATAAAACAGTGATTACTTTTTTTTTATCATTCTGGAGGCTGAGAGGCTCACATCTGGCAAGGGCATTTTCGCTGTGGCTTCATATGGCAGAAGGCGAAAAGACAAGAAGAAAGACAGAAGAAAAGAGAAGAGAAGGGAAGGGAAGGGGGCCAAACTCAATCTCATTATCAGAAGCTCACCTCCACAATAACTAACCCACTTGCAACAAATAAAGGCATTAATCTATTCATGAGGAAAGAACCCTCAGGACCCAATCGTCCCATAAAGGTTCCACTTACCAACATTATTGCATCGGGGGCTAAGTTTCCAGCACATCACTTCAGTGGATGCATTCAAACCGTAGCAGTCTATAATGCATCTGTATATAGAGCCTTTACCTATTTTAAAGGGTCTAGATGCTGCTTCAGAAATTTCTTACTTGTTCTTCAATTCCCTCTTATGTGTGTTGATCCACTCTTTCCAGTTTTAAGGTTATTCTCTTTGATGTAGAAACAGTTCAGAAATTGGGCAGTCTTGCTCTTTTTTATCTCCATATGTCTTTACCACATATGGGAAATAAATCTCTGCCTGTCTGCAACGTGCAGCGTTCATCAGGGTTCTGCAATTATAAGAAATAAAAGCATGTGTTTTTATGTCATTCAAGTAGTATTACAGTAAGGAATCCAGGCATGTGTGAATCCTCTTCTGCCAGGCAACCTTCCTCCCTTTGGGGAAGCACATGGGCATGTGAGCACACATATGCATACACACACATATGCACAAACACACACACAATAGGAGAGAGAGAGAGAGCGCAAGAGAGAATAGTAGTAAATGAACAAAATGACAGTACTTGATAATTAGCTTCACAAGTGCCTGAAGTGTCTGACTTTTCTGAACAGTGCTTCTTTGCAATGTTTTATTGAACATACATCCTCTCCAAAATATTAATGAGGGCTTTTAGTGCCTCCAAAGTCTAGCTCGAAATCTGTTCACTTCTCTGTCTCTGATTGCCACATAGGACAAAAGGCAGAAGCAATCTTAATTATTTTAGCACATCATAAAAATATTTCCTGTGTAGTGTCGGTACTAGTAAACAAGAGAAAAAAAATAAAACAAGAAAGATGTGTTGAATGGAGCAAACATTATCTCCCTGAATGCACTGATTTTCTGCATGAGCTAGTTAAACCATTTCTTAAGTTTACTCTGTGACTTTTAAATCCATTCTCCATGCAAATACCAGAAGTATTTGTTCTAAAGCACATCAAAGTGTAATTTCTCTTCACCAGAAACTTCCATGGCACTCTGTTCAGTCAATAATTTTATAGGAATGAGAAACCATAGTGGCTGCAGCAGTGGTAATAGGAGCATCGACTTTGGCTCCTTGACCTCTGATTTGCAGTTATGGTGATGCGTTCTTGAAATTGATAGTCCAGTGAAAAACATTCAACTCCCATTCATCCAGTTGTTACTATAATTTTAAAAGTATGGAGTTCCATTTATGAAATATATTACTGTTTTAAATACCTAGAATGGTTTCTGTGCCCTGCACTGACTTACTGACTTATACACTAATAAGCAATACATTAATAAACTAAGATAGAATAACTTGTAATGGTAACTCCAGTACCCCACTATAATCAGACCCATCACAGAAGCGATCTCTGTTGGGCATTTGTTTGGTTTTCATGCTTACATCCATAACACTAAATGACAAGTTTATAACACTATTTCTTGATTTATCAACTTGAAAAAATAATGACTATATTTACTTATACTACTTGAAACATTTCATTCCATGTTCCTTCCAAATATTGGTAGTTTTATTGTCTTGGTTACATTTCTAACATTACATCAGATGCATAGACCTCCATTTCTGTTCCATTACCTTTAACAGTAAGTAATTCTTAATGTCCCATTAGATAAAACTAGGATGTTATTGTCCTGCACTATTTTTGCACTTTTTATGCTGCTTCTCATGGCTTTATTTCTGTCTGCTAGAATCCTGATGCTGCAGTATCACACAGCATCTCTCTAGAGAAAAACATCCCTGTCATTTGTTGAAAAGTCCATTTGGGATTGCCTGTTACTCTTTTACTCATCACTCTGTATGAGTAAAGAAATTGACACTAAATAAACTTCTTAAAGTTATTTCGTGATAAATTTCAAATAATCCCATGTTTTTAGCATCACTTCTTAACTCTGCTAACTATACCTACAAACTCCAAGACTGGAACTAGAAAATTGATTGGTAGTCTCTGCAGTTCTCCGCTGGGCTGCTTCTTCTTCCATTTGACTTCATTCACCAATATGTTTCTATTTTCAGTCTTCCAGAAATTTGTGGAAATACCTTAACCACTAGTGGTGCCCTTCCCATTCTATTCTGTTTAAGGAATTTATTCCTGTATTAGTTATGCATCATCTCAAATGACATTGTATAACAGCAAAACACAAAGGCTCAATGGTATACATTTGCACAGTGATGTTTTCTCTGGTATTCACCATATGTGAGTGGGGCTCAGCTGATTTTAGCTTGGCTTATCTTGCATTTGTAGTCAGCTTCAGGTACACTAAGTGCTAATCTTGGCTAAGCATTTTCATATATATGGAAGTAGACTGCTAGCAGGGCAAATCTATTCTGCTCTATGTGTCTCTCACTTGTTCCAGCAGGCCAGCCAAGATGCAACCTCATGTCAAAGGCAGAGGTACAAGAGCAAGCAAACTCAATTATGCAAGCATTTTTCAAGCCTGTTTTTATGTACTAACATCCCATCTGCCAAAACAGATTACATAGCTAATTCTGGAGTCTGCACAGGAGGGCACTAAAAAGTTACAGGGTAAGATGTGTGGGGGATTAAAAACCTAAAGCCATTAATTGAATTACTCTTTCACATTTTCTTTTTGTATTCTTTTATTTTCATGTTAATAGTGCCTTGGAAGGAAAGAAGGCACATGTGAATGCTCAGTGCATCAAGTTCACCTGGAAGCCTTCACATTCTTTCAGGTCACAAGTCATTACCAATGCCAATTTATGAGCCTAGAATGCCTCTTTTCCTCCTTTTATTAATATCCTAACAATTTTTAAAAGACCAGATCAAATACCATTACTTCATGGAAGCCTTCTGTAAATGACACAAATTGTTTTTGTCTATTTATTATCCATTCCCCATGCTCTGAAAATAGAACTTCAGTTTTACTATAGAGAAATGACACTTCCTATTAATCTTTAGAGTTTCTGGTGAGACAGAACACATTGTTCTATTCAAGTGGGTTTGTGATCTGGCCAATTGGCGTAAGATCCCTTGCTGATAGTGATTGGTTCAGATATAGGCATGTGAATTAAGCTGGTCTATGTCAAGGATAATACTTACTGCTTTCTCTTTTGCATCTTTAGTGAAACAATCTTTTATTTAACAGCCCAAACTGTATTTCTCCAATCTTCTTCTATTGCTTTAGTTTCACTACCTTTTAGAGTATGAGGCTATTGAATTACAAGTACCTTTCTATGACATTTCTCATCTGAAAGTCATAACCTCCACCTTATCTCTACACTGCCAATATTAGGAGACAAGAGGGAGGCTTAGCGTTTCTAACCTCAGGATCAAACCATCTATTCTCTGATTTCCTCATATTGCTTATTTAACAGAAAGGCTTGCAACTCTATGTACTCCAAAGAAGATTACTTTCCTTCTAGCCTCCAGATTTCCTTTGAAAGAGTGAAAAAAATGTACATGCAACATGGCTGAATAGAGGCATAAGACATCAGGTAAAATAACCAGTTTAAGGTGACTAATCATAACTCAAATAGAATATTGAGGGAAGAGTGTTGGAACTTATAGAAGAACTCATGGAAAGGAGCTAGGCACAAAAAAGCGGAAATCAAGAGTTTGGCAGAGATCAAACTGTGAAACTTGGAGTCCCATGGAAGGGTAGATGGAGATAAGTCTTTGGCTCGCCTCAACCCTGTGTCCAACTACTGGTTGCTGAACTACCAGAGTGCTCCTTTGCCCTTGCAAACTCAAGCATTGGCCTGGAGATAGAAAGCAGTGCCTCTCTGAACTTAGAGTCAAGAACTCTTGAAGAGAGGCAGATCCTGTTCCTGTCTTCTCAGGACATGAAACGGGTACAACCACCATTGTCCCTGTGGAGGCCTCGGTGCATTTCAACCCATTCATATTGATGGCTATGCTTATATTGGGATATCTAAAATCAAGATTAGTGGCCCAGTTCTACCAAGTTTTGGCCTCTTTCTGGAGCTTAGCAGGTAACTCAGGGCATAAGGGATTCTACAGATCATCCCATAGTTTGAGACAACAGAGAGCTCCTCCCCATAAATAAGTATTAAGCATATGCCCACCTGTGTCTGCCACAGATGGCTCTGACCTGTAAGCACCATTTACTGACTTGAGGTTGAACTATACAACTCAATAAAAAACCTGCTAATAGAAGTGTGCCATTCTGGGTTATGAGATAAACTGCCCCAAATTTTCACAATTCCAGTCCTACAGAATGTAACGAGTCTGCTTATATGCCAAGTACATTGCTAATAGAACCAGCATTGGAGAAAGCCACTTCACAGAAGTTGTCTATAACTGAGGAACTGATACAGAGCCTTGGCCTCTTGAAAGAACTCAGAATTGAAGCCAAATGACCAAATACAACATACATTATAGTCATAACCTCAGAAAGGTATAAAAATGTACCATCTAAATGCAAGTAAATTGAGAAATAAAAAGTGACAGCTTCTCCAGATGGGAAGTAACCATTGTAACAAGTCTCATAGTATGGAAAAATAGGGTGTTAGGACACCTCTGAAGGACCATACTAGTTCTCTAGCAATAAATCCTAACTAAAATTAAATTCTGTGGTATCAGATAAAGAAAGATATGGATTTTAAAGAAGCTCAGAAAGATCCAAAAGAATGTTGAAAATAAACACAAATAAATCAGAAGAACAATTCAAGGTATGAATGAAAAATTTATACTGAAGAGATATATATCTTTTAAAAATTTGAAAATAAAAACTAATTGAAGGAATTACAAAATAAAGTTGAAAACATGAACGTAAACTAGAGCAAGCAGAAGAAAGAATGAGCTTGAAGGTAGGACTTGAATTAACTCAGATAAAAATAAAGATAAAATAATTTTAAATATGAACAAAGACTTTGAGAAATATGGTATTCTGGTTGGTGTCCAAACCTACAAGTTACAGGTATTCCTGAGAGAGAATAAGGAAAAGTTAAATGTCTGGAAAAATCACAGAAGTAAATAATTGAGAAAAATTTCCATGGTCTTAATAGAGATTAAGGCATCCAGAGTAGAAGTACAAAGAACTCCTGGAAGATACATTACAAGACAAACTTCAAAAAGTCATCAAACAACCTGAGAGAGGAGATTGAAAAAAAATCATCAAATTAGCAAGAGAAAGGGCTTTAATTACTTATAAAGGAAACCCCATCTGACTAACAGCAGGCTACTCAACAGAAATCTTACAAGCTATGACACTGGAGTTCTATTTTCAGTCTTTCTAAAGAAAAAGCTGTCAGTTTAGGATTTTGTATCCTGCCAAACTAAGCTTTATAAATGAAGGAGAAATAAAGTGTTTCCCAAACAAACAAACATTGAGAGAATGCATTACTACTAGACTGGACCTACAAGAAATGCTCAAGCATTTAAACTAAAGGTTGATATTTGCATGATTAAAGCACACAAAAATGTAAAACTCACAGGTCTTGTAAAACAATTAAGCAATAAAGACTTCAAAGCAACTATGTAACACAACATTATTACAGGAAAAAATCTCGCATATCAAAATTAATATTGAATATAAATGAACTAAATGCTCCAATTAAATGATATAGATTGGCAGAATAAACAAACAAGATCCAACAATGTGCTGCTTAGAAGAAACCTATCTAACTGAACATGACACTATGAGACTCGAGGTAAAGGGGTGGAAAAAGATATTCCACATAAACTGAAACCAAAAGCAAGCAGGAGTAGCCATACTGATATGAGACAAAACAGACTTTAAGTCAACAACAGTAAAAATGACAAAGAAGGTTATTATATAATGATAAAGAGATGACTTCAACAAGAAGATAGAACAATCCTAAATATAGATGCAACCAATAATGAAGTACTCAGATATATAAAACAAATACTGCTAGGCTTAAGAAAAGAGACTTTAAAAGACAGCAATACAATAATGGGAGAGTTTAACACTTCATGAGCAATGCTAAACAGATCATTGAAGCAGAATATCAACAAAGAAACACTGGAGTTAAACTGGACTCTAGACCAAATGGACCTAACGCATATTTACAGGATATTCTACACAAAAACTGCAGAATATGCATTCTCATCAGTGCATGGAACATTCTCCAGAATAGACCATATGTTGGGTCACAAAACAAATCTCAATGAATTTAAAAAAATAAAATTATATCAAGTACCTTCTTGGCTTACACTGGAATAAAATTAGAAATGAATACTAAAAGGAACTCTCAAAATGATACAAATCCATAAAAATTAAACTACCTGCTTCTTAATAACTTCTGGGTTAATGATGAAAATTAAGATGGAAGCCAAAAAATTTTTGAAATGAATAAAAATAGAGAAACCACAGAGCAAAACCTCTATGATGCAGAAAAAGCAGTATGAAGAAGGGGGCTAATAGCAATAAATGCCTACATCAAGATAGACCAGACATCAACAAGCTAACATCCTACCTCAAGGAACTAGAAGAACAAAAACAAACCAAGCCCAAAGTTAGTTGAAGAAAAGAAATAACAAACAGAGGCAAAACTAAGTAAAGCTGAGACCAAAATCGATGAAAGTATCAATGAAATAAAAAATTGGTTTTAGAAAAAATAAAACTGATACTCACTAGGAGACTAACCAAGAAGAGAGAAGATCCAAGTAAGCAACCAGAAATTAAAAAATGAGACATTACAACTGCTATCAAAAAATACAGTACATCATTAGAGACTACCATGAGCATCTCTACACACATAAACTAGAAAACCTAGAGGAAATGACTAAATTATTGGAAACACATGGCCTCCCAAGAATGAACTCAGGAGAAACTGAAACGTACAGACCTGAAATGAGTAATGAATTTGTTTTAGTGTTCAAACAAAAATCTTCAAAAAACCACAACAAAAACCCAGAACCAGATGCATTCACAGCAAAATTCTACAAAACATACATAGAAGAATGAATACTAATGCTACTAAAAATGTTATAAAAGTTCAAGGAGAAGAGAACTCTTTCTAACTCATTCTACAAAGGCAATATCATCTTGATACCAAAGCCAGGCAAGGACATAACAAGAAAGAAAACAGCAAACCAATATCCCTGATGAAGCTAGATGCACACATTCTCAACAATATACCAAATCCAACAGCAAATCAAAAAGATAATATACTACAATTAACAGGGAGATGCAAGGATAGTTTAACACATGCAAATCATTAGATGTGATTCACCACATAAATAGAATTTAAAATAAAACATATAATCATCTTAACAAATGCTAAAAGAGCATTTGACAAAATTCAGCATTCTTTCATGATATAAACTCTCAACAATCTAGGCATAGAAGAAAAATACCTCAAAATAATAAAAGCTGTATACAACAAACCCACATCCAACTTCATGCTGAAAAGTTGAAAACATTTCCGCTAAGAACAGGCATGCCACAATGGAGCCCAGTTTCACCGCTCTTACTCAGCATAATAATGGAAGTCTCAGCTAGAGCAATCCAGTAAGAGAAAGAAGCAAAGGCATACAAATGGAAAAGAATAAAGTCAAATTATGTTTGCTGATGACATAATCTTATACCCCATAAACCTCGGACATCTTCAAAAGATTCCTAAATTTGATAAATCATTTCTGTAAAATTTCAGTACACAAAACTATATACAAAAATCACTATTATATCTATACATTTAATCAAGGAGGTAAAAGATGGCTGCAAGTAGAAATACAAAACACTAATAAAAGAAATCATAAATGACACAATAATTGACAAAAATCCAATGCTCATGAATTGGAATGCTCAATAGTATTGAAATGACTGTATTACCCAAAGCAATCTACAGGCTCAATGCAATTTCTATCAAATTACCAATGTCATTTTTTACACAATTAGAAGAAACAATGCTAAAATTAGTATGAAACTTCAAAAGATCTCAAATAGCCAAAGCAGTCCTAAACAAAAGAACAAAGCTGGAGGAATTACATTACCTGACTTCAAATTTTATTGCAATGTTATATTCTCCAAAACTGCATGATCCTGATATAAAAAGGCACATAGATCAATGGAATCGAATAGAGAACTAAGAAAGAAAGCTACATACTTACAAACAACTGATCTTTGACAAAGTAAACAGAAATAAACACCAGAAAAAGAACCCCCTATCCAGTGGGTGCTGGAATTGGATATCCACATGCAGAAGAATGAAACAGGACCTGTATCTCTTACTATATACAAAAAGTAACTCAAGATGAATTAAAACCTAAGTGTAATGCTTGAAACTACAGAAATCCTAGAATAAAACCTAAGGAAACCTCTTCTGGACATTGGTCTAGGCAAAGAATTTATGAGTAAGACCTCAAAACCTAATGCAACAAAACCAAAAATATACAAATGGAACTTAAACTTCAAAGCTTCTGCAAAGCAAAGGAAATCAACAAAGTAAACAGACAACATATAGAATGGAAGAAAATATTTGGAAACTATGTGTCTGACAAAGGACTAATATCCAGAATCTTCTAGAAAGTCAACTCAACAACAACAAAAAATAAATAACCCCATAAAAGAGCAAAAGGCATCCATAGACGTTTCTCAAAAGAAGAGATACGGCCGGGCGCGGTGGCGCACGCCTGTAATCCCAGCACTTTGGGAGACCAAGGCGGGTGGATCACGAGGTCAACAGATCCAGACCATCCTGGTCAACATGGTGAAACCCAGTCTCTACTAAAAATACAAAAAATCAGCTGGGCATGGTGGCGCGTGCCTGTAAATCCCAGCTACTCGGGTGGCTGAGGCAGGAGAATTGCCGGAACCCAGAAGGCGGAGGTTGCGGTGAGCCAAGATCGTGCCATTGCACTCTAGCCTGGGTAACAAGAGCAAAACTCCGTCTTAAAAAAGAAGAAGAAGAAGAAGAGATACAAGTGGCTAGAAACATGAAAAAGTTGAGAATATCACTAATCATCAGATAGATGCAAATTGAAACCACAATGAGATACCACCCTATAGCAACCAGAATAGTTATTATAAAAATGTTAACAAACAAACAAACAAAAAACCACAATTTAGGTTGATTCCACGTCTTTGCTATTGTGAACAGTGCTATAATAAACACTCACATGCATGTGTCTTTATGGTAGAATGATTTATATGACTCTAGGTATGTACCCAGTAATGGGATTGCTTAGTCAAATAGTAGTTCTGATTTTAGCTCTTTAAGGAATTGCCATACTGCTTTACACAATGGTTGAACTAATTTACAATCCCACCAAGAGTGTATAAGTGTTCCCTTTTCTCTGGAACCTTACAACATCTGTTATTTTTTGACTTTTTAATCATAGCCATTTTCACTGATGTGAGATGGTATCTCACTGTGGTTTTTATTTGCATTTCTCTAATGATCTGTGATATTTAGCTTTATTTGTTTGTTTATTTATTTATTTATTCTTACTTTTGAGAGCAGAGTCTTGCTCTGTTGCCCAGGCTACAGTACAGTGGCATAACCTCAGCTCACTGTAACCTCTGCCTCCTTGGTTTAAGCAATTCTTCTGCCTCAGCCTCCTGAGTAGCTGGGACTACAGTTGCACACCACCATGCCAACCTATTTTCTGTATTTTTAGTAGAAATGGGGTTTCACCATGTTGGCCAGTCTGGTCTCGAACTCCTGACCTCAAATTACTCACTAACAAAACACTAATAAGTCAAGGGTGGAAGTGGAAGTGGAACCACTCACCTTCACCCCTAGTAGTGACCCACTGCCAAAATTTTTGCTTTCTGTTCCTGCAACATTATGTTCTGCTGGCCTAGAGGTGTTAGTTCCAGAGGGAGAAACACTGCCACCAGGAGACAAAACAATGATTCTATTAAACTGGAAGTTAAGATTGCCACCTAACCACACTGGGCTCCTCCTACCTCTAAGTCAACAGGCTAAGAAAAGAGTTATAGTGTTGGCTCAAGGTTGATTCAGACTATCAAGATGAAATCAGTCTACTACTCCACAATGGAGGTAAGGAAGATCATGCCTGGAATACAGAAGATCCCTTAGGGTGTCTCTTAGTATTATCATGCCTTGTGATTAAGGTCATTGGGAAACTACAACAGCCCAATCCAGGCAGGGCTACAAATGGCCCACACCCTTCAGGAATGAAGGTTTGAGTCTTTCTACCAGGAAAATAAAAAAGACGTCCTGAGGCGCTTGCTGAAGGCAAAGGGAATGCAGAGTGGGCAGTAAAAGAAGGTAGTCATCAATACCAACTACAACCATGTTACCAGTTGCAGAAATGAGGAGTGTAATTGTCATATTTTCTGCTTTTGTTAAGAACTATTTGTGCATGTATACCTTGTACTAAGAAAGTTTCTTCATTTCATTTTCTTTTTCCTTTATTACGTCACATAAGATTTATTGTATTCATAGCAGCATTTAAGTGTTGTTAACTTTATGTAATAGTATTTGGGTTGGTGCATTTTTGGTTGTATAAAAGATAGCTGTATAATGTTTAGTATAATTTTGGCCTTATTACTGCCTTCATTTGAAGATTATATGTGATTTCAGAAGATGTATATGGGTTCAAGTGGACAAGGGGTGGACTTGTGATTGTTAATACTGAGTGCCAAGTAGATTGAGTTGAAGGAAACAAAGTATTACTTCTGGATGTGTCTGTGAGGGTGCTGCAAAGAAGATGAACATTTGAAAATATGGACTGGGAAAGGCAGATCCACCCTCAATCTGGGTGGGCATAATTGAATCAGATGTCAGTGTGGTCAGAATAACAGTAGGGAGAAGAATGTAGAAAGACTAGAGTGGCTTATTCTCCCAGCATACATCTTTCTTCAGTGCTAGCTGCTTCCTGCCCTCGAACATGGAACATCAAGTTCTTCAGCTATGGGACTTTGACCGGCTTCCTTGTTCTGCAGCTTGCAGATGGTCTATGATGGGACCTCACCTTGTGATTGTATAAGTCAATACTCCTTAATATACTACTCTTTATATATACATCTATCTTATTAGTTCTGTCCCTCTAGGAAACCTAATACACATAGTATCTCACAGAGATTCTCTGAAATTTTTGAATTTGACTGTTACCTCTCTAGTGAGGTCGGGGTTTTCAGGGACAATATTTTCCATGTTGTTTCTTTCCCTTTCAAAGACTCCAATGAGTCATAGGTTTGGTGTCTTTACATACTTCCGTATTTCTCAGTCTTTGTTCATCCTTATTTATTCCTTTGTCCTTATTTTTGTCTGACTGAATTGTTTGGAAAACAGGTATTCTGTCTCTGAGATACTTTCATCAGCATCACCTAGTGGATCTGTGAGAAGAGGGCCACCATCCTCCAGACCCCAGAATGATTGATCCACTGACAGCTTGCATTGTGTGCCTGGAAGAGCTGCAGACATTCAACCCCAGTTCATGAAAGCAGCCAGGAGAGAGGTTGTACCCTGCAAAGCCACAGGGATGGAACTTCTCAAGACCATGGGAACCCACCTCTTGCATCAGTGTGACATGAATGTGAGACGTGAAGTCAAGAAAGATCATTTTGGAGCTTTAAGATTTGACTGCCTCATTGGATTTTGGACTTGCTTAAGGCCTGTAGCCCCTTTGTTTTGGCCAATTTCTCCCATATGCAGTGGTTGTATTTCCCCAAAGCCTCTATGTCCACTGTGTCTGGGAAGTAACTAAACTGCTTTTGATTTTACAGGCTCATAGGTGAAAGGGACTTGCCTTTTCTCAGATGAATACTTGGCATGTGGACCTTTGAGTTAATGCTGAAATGTGTTGAGATTTTGGGGGACTGTGTGGAAGGCATTATTGTGTTTGGAAATATGAGGATATGAGGTTTGGGAGGGGCCATGGGTGGAATAATATGGTTTGGCTCTGTGGCCCCACCCAAATCTCATCTTGTAGCTCCCATGATTCACATGTGTTATGGGAAGAACCCAGTGGGAGATGATTGAATCATGGGGGCTGGTCTTTCCTATGCTGTTCTTGTGACAGTAACTAAGTCTTAAGAGATCTGATGGTTTTTAAAACATGAGTTTGCCTGCACAAGTTCTCTCTCTTTGCCTGCTGTCATTCACACAAGCTGTGATTTGATCCTCTTTGCCTTCCACCATGATTATGAGACTTCCCCAGCCATGTAAAACTGTGAGTTATCTATTAAACGTCTATCCTTTGTAAATTGCCCAGTCTTTGGTATATTTTTATCAGCAGTTTAAAAACTAACTTATACATTTAGGGTGTAGTGTAGAGCAGGAGTTTATCTCCCACTCTCTACACTAAACTGGAAAGAGGATCAGTGGATGGTGCCTGCACTTATGTTCAGGTTACATCTTTTGATGCTGGGGGAATAGGTGTTTAAATTTGACCCTTTGAAATACCTCTGTTTTTGTGATCTTGTGAGACTAGGAATTAAAAGCTCCATCAAATGCCATAGGCGGGTGATTTAGAAGGCAATTCTTTCAGTTGGAGCTATAGAAATGTGGTGCTTGATGCAAGGAGACACTTTTTCTCTTTTTCTTTCTTTCTTTCTTTCTTTCTTTCTTTCTTTCTTTCTTTCTTTCTTTCTTCCTCTCTCTCTCTCTCTCTCTCTCTCTCTCTCTCTCTCTCTCTCTCTCTCTCTCTCTCTCTCTCTTTCTGTTTTTAGGAATTACCTAAATTCCTAAAGGCAGGGGAAAGACTTGGGGAGTACCAGAACTCCCATTCAACCTCCTGAAGCTCTATTGTTGTCTGCATCATTAATTTCCAGAAACAGGTTAAATAGGATCCCAATTTACATGTAGCAGCAGGAAAACTGTTCAAACAATCCCCTTCCAGGGAAATACCTGAAAGTGTTGCAGAATTTTGCTCCTTAGTTTGGCTAAAATCAGCTTCCTTTCACACAACCAGTAAGGATTAGGGACGTGGACACATTAAAAGGTAGGGGAAAGGAATTTATTGGGCAAAAAAGGGAAAGAAGAGAAGGAAACTCCCAGCCAAGCACGAGGACGTCCTGCTAACAGGCCCCCTATCTCACGGATTGATTCTAGGCCACACACAGCAACTGAAGAGACCAGGCTTCTCCACACTGCACATGGCAAAACCTTCCCATGGCTTCACCTAATTCTCCCAATGTGCAGACAGGTTGAAGATTGTCTAGAGACCGTCCCACTTATCTGCCTCTTGCATCTATCATTGCCCCATCTAAAGAAGTACATCTAAATGCCAGTAGAATAATGGTAAGTAAAAGGATGAAGACAGATCTTAACTGTGTCTTGCTGACAGGGGTGCTGTTTTGGGAAAACGGTAGTCATATTTCCCTCAGAGGCCTATCTAAGGGCCCATGGCAAAAAAGGCCATTGTCTGATGCTCTGGTTGCATGACTATTTGGAGTTTGATGGCATGAAGGTGATAAGAGACAAACTAGGCTATTAGAAAACATGTATCAAAACACAACAAGGGGGGTTAAGGACTGCTCAAAAATCCCAAGGCCTTTTAATAGTTTGCACAGAATGAAGGAGGCCAAAAGTCCAAATGGTTAAAAAAAATTATCTTTTTGCCAGCCTGTCAGGCTTATGCATTCCCCTCCTCTGAGTCCAATCCTAAGCCAAGCAAATTAAGGTTTGGGAAATTAACTTTTTTCAGTTTCGAGGATGCATCTGAGGGGACTGTCCATAGTATGAAGACACAATTACTTATCACTGGAGAGAGGACAGAGGAGAAAAAGGAAAAATGAAGGCATGTTTTTTTCAAAGGAGTTCCAGGGGTTCACAATGCATTTGAAAGTGGTCCAGACTAAAGATGAATGTCTACTCATCTAGAAAGAGGGGAGCAAAGCATTCCAGGTTCCGTTTTCTTCCTAGGAAATATCTAGGGTACATGAGGGAGAGAAAGTGAGGCATTCCTCTTTCTTTACTCTGTCCTTATATCCTGGAGTCCCAGCGACTCTAACAGGTTGCCACCCATGTTAACACAGCAGTGTAGTGGGTGAAAATATCCACTCTTACGCACATATACCCTATGTCCCCTTCTGTCAGTAGCCTTTGAATTTCTTAGACCTTATTTATGCCATGGATACTAGCATGACCTTTATGTATGTAATGGAAAGATTGGCTTAACAGGCAGGAATCAGTCACACTCACCTGCACTGTTCCACAGCTTTTTAACCTCTGTTATTGTCTGGCTGTGGATTGCACGGATCCAGTATTCTTTCCTAGGGCTTTGATCCAAAGCTTGGAATTGAATTTAGGACAAAAATGTGTCTTGGTGGTGGGTGGTTGGGGGCAATGCAAGGACTCCTTATCATAAGCTAAGGTTAAGCTGTGGAATTGAGTTCTCCAACAAGGATGAGGAAAGAATGTCCTGTGACATGCCCAGATAACTGGTGGCTATTATTATGCTTGGTAAGATTTGGATGCATGAGATATGGCTTTTGTTAGCTCCCTTGGTCATACTTTCCCAAAAAGGAAACCTCTGGGTGATGGGCATCCTATTTATTCCCATCACTTGGCAGGATTTGCAGGATAATAGCTCAGAGCTAGAACATTGATCCAGATTTTTACATTACCCATCCCCTTTGTTCTTTTTGCGCTGCAGCCACAGATTGCTGGTTGGTTCACAGGAATAAGTAAGGTTACTCTAAAATATAGGCAAAAAGTTAAAAACAACTAATGAATTTAATGGCAAATGTATGATAAGTTTGAAACATAAATTCCCTCTCTCCTGTCTTCATTTTTGTTAAAAACAAATCATGATAGGACTGAGTTTTTTGCAAAAAAGACTTTAGTCTTATATGTGGCTTGATTATTTGCATAAAGTGCAGCAACAAGAACTATTTCTACATAACCCCTTTAGACTGGCTTTGATGGAACCCTATTCCACAAGGAATCTAAGAACTTTCTGAAGCTGAGCCAAGCCATGTGTTTGTATCATCAAATACCTGTGTGTTGGGTAAACTCTTTTCTTGAGGTCCCAAGAGTATGTGTTTCCTGGGCCTGTCAGAGAATGATCTTCTTTACTTAACATAGGTCACGAACCATGTACAGGGTCTGCATAAACAAGGCATGAGGCAAGTTTTCCTATCGGCTCTGCAACTCAAGCTTGACTCCTTAAAGGGAAGCGTACCCTTCCAGTCAAAGACTTGATAAAACAACCAGTTTCTCCAATGGCATCCTGTTGCAACAGAAAATGGATTCTTATTGCACTGATGCAAACAACTATATTGACACAGCTTAAAAATAGTACCAACTAGTTTCCAAATTCTGGAGAGACAAGGCAGAGAGAGAGACACATATGCTCCAAACTTTGTTCCCAGGAGTATAACTTACTCAATTATTAAAGACTGTAAATATCTCAAAATAAGTTTCCTCGACTGAAAAACAAACCAAGAATCAGCAACGTTCCAAGCAAAAGTCAAAAAGATTACTTCTGTTTTCTGTTAGTTGAGTTCATTCAGTTGACTCATTTTGCTTGATATTCATGAACATTTCAACTCTTCATGAGTCCTGTAAGTTTTTGCTTTATTCCAATGTTACAATCTCCAAAGTAATCAGAAACCTGCATTTGAGGTACCTGTCAAAGATCTATAACTGATTATAAACCATCTTTCGAAGAGGATCAAAACAAGAAAACAATTGTCTGTGAGTAACAAAAAATATCCAGGGTAGTTATACTCAGAAACATGATGGACAAAGAAATTTGGTTATCTCCATGGTTTATAATAACTTAACATAACAACCTTGACTGTGATTAATAGCATATATTCAGACATTAGAATTTTAGAAATGCCATATGATTATGGAACATATATTAATATTATTTCCTAAAATATAACCTGAAGAAGGTTAAACATCATTTTGGCAATCCCATGTACCCCAAAACGTCAACTAATCCTGTTTACCTCTCTTCTGTATGCTCCAGGGGTCCTCTGTAGTAACCGAAAAGCCAGGCATCAGGAAGACAATTTTGAAACTGAAGTTTGACTTGGGGAAGCCTGTTAAATGTTAGAGATTTAAAACACTTAGTGTTATGAAATAGAATTCTAGATTACCATACGTTATTTCTTTTGCCAAAATGACTCAGAAATATTTTAAAAGCAAAAACTTTTTATAACCCTTTACAAATTTTGCTAAAGAGCAGGTTAGTGCCTTTTAAAGTACCTTGTTGTGCTTTTATTTCAATGTTCAATTTACAGAAAAGCCATATAATAATACCTTTTTGAATTCAGTTAATATGTTCACACATGGAATTTCTTTGGCAAGATTAATTTTTACACTTCTACCACAGCTTGTTTGAATTTTCAGGCTTTTACCTTATATAATTCAAAATAATCATTTAACCCTTAGGCAAAATTTTACATTTTGATGACATCGGCATTTTACCAATAATTTTTAAGACTCTTTTTATTGATCAAAGACTAAAGTCACATGAACTGAAAGGTATAACAGCTTTTATGTTCCATTTAAACAAAATTTCATCCAAGCACCTATTCTTCTTTAAGCAAATTAAAGCTTTTTTTTTTTTCCTATACAGACATCTCACAGGCACAACACAGACAGGCAGAAGAAAACCCAGTTGCCATAAGATTTTTTGTTTACCAATCTCCTAATTGGATTATTGGCCTCCAGGTACAGCCAGTTGAGACAGGGGTAAGAAAACATGCTACTTCTAAAGCATAATAAATAGACATAATTGGGAGGCAAAAAGAGATTTTGAAAGGGATCTAGCCACATTTAATTCCTGGGGTTACATAAGGACAACAGAGATCTCTTCCCTCTCATGCATGCATTAAGGGTGGTGAGACAAAATGCAAAAAAAAAAATTTAGTTGACTAAGCAAAACCCTTTTCCAGAGAAACAATATCCAGGAGGAGAAAAATCTAAAGACCTTTTAAATATACCTATAACTTGGATATCCACTTTTCTTTTAATTAATTTATTAATTTGACTTTAGGTGCATACAATATCTGGCATTTGTCCCCATGTTATCCCTCCCCACTCTCCCCTCCCTCCCCACCCCCATTGTCTCTCCCCTACCCCCCCAAATGTCCCCTGTGTGTGGTGCTCCTCTCACTGAGTCCACCTGTTCTCATTGTTCAATACCCGCCTATGAGTGAGAACATGTGGTGTTTGGTTTTCTGTTCTTGGGTCAGTTTGCTGAGAATGACGGTTTCCAAATTCATCCATCTCCCTACAAAGGACACAAACTCATCGTTTTTTATGGCTATCCACTTTTAATTAAGCTGGGCACTCTTTCAGAAACTCCTTTTAAATCATTTGCTATCCTTCATTAGCCATGCCAAGTGGCCAATATTTCTGACTCTCAAACGTTACTAAAAGCTCAGAGAAATGAAAATCCAAGGTGGTTCATGGAGGGGAAGAAAATCAACAAATAGCAAAGTTCATGCAGATATCTAACATGAAAGGACTCATTCCCTATGCCAGGGTTGAACCTGAGCCACCATTGTAAAGGGGCTAAACGAAGCATTGCTATGTGGTTTCGGGTCACCCTTCCAAGGACATAAAACAACATGGATGCTCGGGACATAAAACAACATGGATGCTCGGGGCAAAGTTTGCTATTGACCACCCAGAAAGATAGGTAAAGCACACCAGATTGGCCACAGCTTAAAAGAAACCTCACAAAAGGAAAACAAAAGTTTAATGTGCAGTGTTGGAAAGATGTCTGGGGGAAGAACATCTTACGCAAATGGGTTCTTCCAACAGGGAGACAAACTTACTTGCTGTCTGATGAAATAGGACATCATGGCCCTGGGAGGAGAAGGCTTCCTGGCCAGCCACTCACTGGGCATCCTTGAGTCATGCCCCCAAACCTCAGCCAGAAGGAGAGTATGGGAGCCACCTTTGGCCTCTCCATGCCCCCCAAATAAGAAATTTGCCAACATTCCAAACTCCCCGGGAACAATGGTGGGGAGGGAGGAGGAAGCATAATTTCCTCTACCTTCAGAAATATTTCGAGAACCAAAAGGCTTAGAAGTGAAAAGGAAAAAGATATTTTGGTTTGCATGTTACTCACTCTTTGCCATGCCCATGTCCAGGTACCAAAATGTTGCAGAAGTCTGCTCTTTAGTTCAGCTAAAATCGAGTTCCTGACAGGTGACCAGGTAGGATTAGAAATGCATACACATTGAAAGGGGAGGGGAAGGGAATTTATTGGGTGAAAAAGAAGAAAAAAAAACTCCCAGCAATGTGAGAGGGAGTCCTGCTAACAGGACCCTCATCTCACAGATTGATTCCAGGCCACACGCAGGAACTGAAGAGATCAGACTCCTCCCCACTTCACATGGTGCAAAGTTCTCGTGGCTCCACCCCATTTTCCCAGTGTGCAGGCAGGTTGAAGATTCTCTAGAGACCCTCCCATTTATCTACCTCCTGCATGTCAAAGGTATGCATTTTATCCATTGCTCTGCACTGATCTTGGGGGAGTTAACCTGTACAAATGCTTATGCAGCTGTTTAATACCACCCTTATGCTCTGTGATCTGTGGAATCTAGCAAATGTCAAGTCTTCAGTTTCCAGAGATAGGTAGATTAGGATGAAATCTCTCAGTTCGGGGCTGTAAAATTTGGAGTGTTCGCTGCATAGAAAAACTCCTTCAAGGGAAAGCCTGTAGATCTGGACTGATCACTAGAGTGAGACAGGCAAATAGTCTTGAGAAGTGCCCAAATTCCTACTGAAGCTCCCAGGGATCTACTATTTTTCTGTAGTATTTATTCCAAGATGAAGACTAGTTAGAAGCTGAATATCAATCATAAGCTGGAAGGGTGTGCTGGTAAACTCCTTCTGAAGAGAACTCCTTCTGGGAGCTGTTTATTTTAGACCTTTCTCTGTACCAACCTTGGGACATACCTCCCCTGCAAATGTTTGCCTGCCTATTTAAAACCACTTCTTTGTACTGTGATCTAGGAAGACTTGAATATGCCTAGTTTCTTTTATTTCCAGAGCTAGGAATTTTAGTATGGTTCCTCGAATGGGAGCTGTAGAAGTTGGGGTGCTTGATGAGTGGACAAACTCCTTCCCACAGGAATCAGTAGACCTGAAATGATTGCTGGAGCAAGATGGAGTGAGAAGGTTTGTGAAGTGCCCATCTCCCCTCAGACTACTGTAGGTCAGTAGTTTGTCTGCTCGATTAACTTCCCGATGCAGGCTAGTTAGAAGCTGAACCATTGCAACACTTGAAGAGTATGCCAATGAACCCCTTTCTGGGAGAAACTGAGGACTTTGAGTTTTAGCCCTTTATCTGCCCTGATCTCAGGGGATGAAGCTTCCTGGAAATGCTTGAGCACATGTTCAAAACTGCCTCTTAATTTTGTGGTCTATGGAGACTTGTGTATGCCTGGTTCTTTTTAACCCTTAAGCTCAGTGAATTGAAAACCAAACTGTGGAGAACCTTAGCATTAAGGCACTTAAAGTGTGGCCCAAATGCTTCTCTCTGCAAGGACAAACTGGTTGTTGGAGACGTCTTCCCAATTGTCTGTCACAGTGCTCAGGGTGGGAGGTGTGCCTGACTGTGCCTCTGCTTTTTCTACCGCTTCTATGTGGAGATTTTCTCCGCTGCCTGATTCATAGTAGTCTCTTAATTCATTTCTGATTTTCTCTCAGAGGGGATTGATTCAGGTGTAGATGTTTATTCAGTGCATCAGTGGGTGGATGGAGAGTTGGGAGCCTCATATTCCACTATGTTGGTGGAATCTTTGTTTTCCATGCTCAAGATTGCTTTATCTCTCTGAAATCATTTTTGGTTCTATATACATTTTAGAAGATTTTTCTATTTCTGTGAAAAAAAAGCCCATTGGATTTTTTATAAGATTTGCATTTAATCTGTAGATTTCTTTGGTAAGTATGGACATTTAAACCATACTAGTTCTTCCAGTACATGAACACAGGATATGCATTTATTTGTGTCAACAATTCCTTTTATTAGTGCTTTTTGGTATTCAGTACATGGAACTTTCACCTCTGTAGTTAAATTTAGTCCTAAATATTTCATTTGATTTTTTAATGTTATTATAAATAATAGATTTAAGTAGATGATTTTGGGTAGTTTCTTGTTTTTATATAAAAATACAACTTATTTTTGTATGTTGATTTTATATTCTTATACTTGACCAAATTTGTTTATTACTTCTACAAGTTTTTTGGTAGAGTCTTTAAGGTTTTCTATAAATAAGATCCTGTCATCTACAAAGAGATACAATTTTACTCTTTCCTTTCCAATTTGCATGACTTTTATTTCTTTTTCTTCCCTAATTGCTCCACCTGGCCCTTCTAGTACCATGTTAATTAAAGGTGATGAATGTGGGCATCCTTGTTTTATTCTTAATCTTAGAAGAAAACCTTTTAGTTTTTCACCTTTGAGTATAAGGTTACTTGTGGTTTTGTCATATATAACCTTTGATAGGTTTACTTAAACATTCCTTCTCTATTTTATATTTTGAGGGGTTTTATGATGCAATTACATTGAATTTTTATAATGCTTTTATGTATCTATTGAGATAATTATATTTTTGTTCTTGATTTCGTTAATGTGACATATCACATATGTTGATATGCATATGTTGAAACATCTTTGAATCCCAGGGATAAATCTCACTTGATCATAGTGTATGACCCTTCTAATGTGCTGCTCGATTTAGTTTGCTGGTATTTTGATGAGTAATTTTGTATCTTTGTTCATCAGGGATATTGGCCTATAATTTTCTTTCCTTGTTTTATGCTTGTCTGGCTTAGGTATTGAGTAATGCTATCTGCATAAAATGAGTTTGAAAGTGTTCCTTTCTCTTCAATGTTTTGAAAGAATTTGAGAAGAGTTGGTGTAAATTCTTCTTAAATATTTAATAGAGTTAACAAGTGAAGCTATCACATACTGTGTTTTTCATTGTTCAGAGGTTATAATTACTAATTCAATCATCTTATTGATCTGTTCATATTTTCTATATATTCATGATTCAATATTGGTAATTAGGTGTTTCTAGAAATGTGTGCATCACATTGGTAATTAAAACAACTAAAAGTGAAAAAGTCAAAGAGCAACTAGCAAAATTGCTTGTGAAGTCTTTGCATGCTCTTATGAATACTCTAGATCCATATAGATTAGAAAACATTTTCCAAATGATTTGGACCTCATAAACTAAGAGTATCATGTTGGAGTGAAAATGTGGAATCTGAACATTTTGAGCATGCATATTAAAAATCTAAGGCCTTTACTCAATGATTTCTATGTTAAAATTTCTTTGTAACTTCGCTGTTTCAATTATGTAGTGCCTAGACTGTAAGTTGATGACTTTGAGGTCAAATAGCCAATGTAGAAGGTCAAATAATAGGTTACTTTGGTGAATTAAGTCATGCAAGTTTAGATGCTGGGGTATGGGAACTGAATTAACTGAAATTCTCAAATAGTCTTCAAAGTATCCTAAGTAATTTGTATTAAAGAACATTTTTACTTAGCTTGCTGGACAATTTTAACTGTAAGGATTAAGCTCAATGTACGTATTACATATTGTTATCATCACAGGGACTGTTAATGTTGCTTTGGTGTGAAGGAAGTTATATAACTTAATGGACTAGACTTTTAACCAAGAAAACCATCCCAAATACAAATATTCAATGTCTTCTGAAATGTGAGGTTTTTAATTTTAAAATATTACAGTAGTAGTCAAACATTGGTCTCAGCATGTAGCAATTTTAAATGCCTTTTTAGCATTTAAAATCCAAACATTTGAGGAGATTTTATTTTACAGTTTTCTATATTCTGCTGTATTTGCTCAGAAACCAAATGCAAATCAACATCATCTAGAGTGTTATATTTATAGTTCTTAAATATAAATGACAACTTCAATTTGATTAAAATAGGAGTACAGGCAGTATTAAAAGCTTCTTCTCCTTATTGTGCTTAGTGCCAGTTCCTTTCTGTACATAAAAACCACCTTATTCACTGAATACATAAAATATTCTGTTTTCTGATTCTTCCAATGTTGTGTCTTCTGAGTGACACTGAAGAAATAGAAAAAGGGTGGTGATGCAGATCACTTGCTGTGCTCTAAGTGTAGCTACTAGGTAAAGGGTGACAGTCCAGCACTGTTCATGTAGGGATGACAATTTATTCTTGAACTCATCCTCAGCAGGTGGTGGGCCAGAAGCAGGTTAATGTTTCATATGATTTCTCAAACAGGTCATGCTGACTGTCACTAAGGTTTAGTAGTGACACATCTTCAAAGTTTTGGTTTGTAAAAGGCAATGTCCTCAGTGTTGGGCTGCCCAAGATAATTAAATTCTGGGCATTCGTCCTGGCAACAGGCATAGAAGGAGCAATGGTGATGGCTTAGAATACTCTCATGAAGGAGAAAGTTTAAATGGGAGGATACTATGATAAATTTGGATTTAAATATGCATTAGCACCTTTATCTTCTGTCATTACAGCTTCTCAGTGATGGGCATCAGCAGTAGTGGATGATATGCCTCATCAGAGATGGTCTAAACTATAATATTTTATAGGGGATAAATAATTTTCAGCAAGGCAGAATGAGAACAGTCCTGCTTGTTCTTCATATTTATCCCAGTTTTCTCATTCCTCCTCTGCAGAAACCTTAGGCTCAAATCACCCTGAATTTTCCCTGAATACGCCTCTTCAATGTCTAAAACCACACCTTGGCTCATGATAAATCTACCTAGAACCTAGGATGATCCTCTATCCCTATACAAACTTGTCAAAATGTACTTTTCTTCAAAACCCGTTTCAAATATGATTCTCTGTGTGGTTTGCATTTAATGCAACACATATTGCATAGTTACCAGGTGGACTGCTATATGAGGAAGACCCTCTTTTGTATTCCCTTGTAAAACACAACTTTCCTCCCATAACACAGGTTTCTTTCTTTTTCTTTTCTTTCCTTTTCTTTTTTTTCTTTTTTGAGATGGAGTCTCTCTCTGTCACCCAGGCTGAAGTGCGGTGACCTAATCTCTGCTCACAGACGTGGCCGCCTCTCAGATTCAAGGAATTCTCCTGCCTCAGCCCACTGAGTAGCTGGAATTACAGGCACTTGCCACCATGCCTGGCTAATCGTTTTGTATTTTTAGTAGAGATGGGGTTTTACCATTTTGGCCAGGCAGGTTTTTAAGTTAAATGTTTAGGCAGATTTTTTAAATTCTTTGACAAGGGACTACTCAAAGTGAGGGAAAGTCTTCTATTCATCTTTCTAAATAGTCAGAATTTAGGACAGGGTTGGACACTGGAATATCAATAAATGTTTATTATGTAAAATAGCACAAAGAGAGATGATGATTACCCACATAAAGGTATTTTCTTTCAAGGGTGTGTCTACACATTACTTGCCCTATTATTTAAAGATACTTTGTGAGACTTCTAAAACGATGTATAGTAAAAGCGTATTTATATCATCTTCTACCTGAAGCAGACAGGGACAAAAGAAAATAAGCCAAAATTAAAACTTCATTCTCAATGAAACTAGGAGGTTAAAATTTTTCAAAACATAAAATACAAAGAATATCTGCCACATAAAATGAAATTAGACTAATCTGAAAAAAAAGAACAGATGAATATAATTATGATCTCTAGGTGGATGGAGAACTCTGTAAGTACAATACATGACCCTGCAAATCATAATCAGTAATCAATTATTTGGAATTATAAGCCCAAAGATACAGATATTCTCAATAAGAAATTGAATATACCGGTTGAGTCTCTATGCCCTATCACACAATGGAAAAAAAAGAAACCACATGGAAATTTCAGCTCTATTTTTTTTTTTTTTTTGTCAAATCGGCAGAAAAGACATGGAGGTGAAAATGGTTGGAGGAGATAGTGAAAAGTAAAATAAGATTTATAACTTCTAGCCAAGATCAACTGAATAAAATAATAAAAATTAAATGAAGATCTCCAAATAAACAACAATGAGATACAAGGAAAGCCAAATGACAACCACTTTCTATGATCTACTTATTTCAGGAGGACAAATAGCAGTAAAACTAAAGAAGTATATCCCTAGAAGAGGAAAACATTTATAAACAAAGTCCTCTGAAATAATACAACTAAATTAAAGATATCTGCTACTCAAAATCACTGTCCTCACTGATATAAGGTAAATAATAAGCAGTAAGGATGATCAAACCTAAGAACAGATACCTCCTCCAAAGGGACAAATCATGATCAGAGCAAGAGTATAAATAATATACAACAGAAGACGAGGTGCTATCCTCTTAGAAAGGTTTCTTTTGATTCAACATTCCACTTGAACTGTTGTACATTTTTCACATTTTCATTACTGCAAACTCCAAAAAGAAATTGTCTGGATTTATTATTCCCAAAATCCATGCTCCTATTTTCTCTTTAACCTGAAATAATCAGATTTGGCCTCCATTATGCCTCTGAAACTGCACTTATATAAGTCACAAACAAAGTTTATATTGCTACATCTAATGATCATTTATCATACGACTTGGTCTATCTGAAGAATTTCACCCTCTTTGTGTTGAAGTTTATTTTTTTATGGGCTTCAAAGACATATTATTCACCTAACCGCAACTTTCTTGTCAATATTCTCTTTGCTCTTTATTTTCTGTACTTCTAAAGCCTGCAAAATCCCAAGTGACATATTTCAGGATTCTGTAACAAAATTACATAGACTGGATAGCTTAACAACGAGCATTTATTTCTTATGGTTCTGCAAGGTGGAAGTCTGAGATCAGGGTGCCAGCATGGGTAGCTTCTAGGGAGGGCCCTCTTCTGGATTAAAGACTATTGATTTCTCCCTGTATTTTCACATGGAAGAAAGAGAGCCAGGTAGATCTCTGGCGTCTTCTTTGATGGGTACCAATTGCATTATGAGAGTCACCATCATGATCTAATTACTTTCTAAAGGCCCCACATCCTAATACCATCACATTAGAAATTTGATTTCCCAAATGAATTTGGGAAAACACAAACATTCAGCCCATAACACCAGACTTCTGTCCTTTTGCCTATTATCTTTTATATCTATAGTTACTACTTGGGTCATATCGTCTTTAAATATAATCCATACACTGATTACTCACAAGTGTATACCTACTGAAGAAATCTAAATTGTCATATCACAACATATACTTAACATCTTCACTCATGTGATTGATTGAAATATGAAACCTAACAACTCCAAAACTGAGTTACTAAACTTTCACTTTCAAACTGCCTCTCTTTAAGTATTCTCCATCTCAGCTGATGAAAACTTCTTTCAGTTGCTCAGACCACTTACTAAACTATCCCTCCTTGATTACTGTCTCTTTTTTCTCACTCCACATTCAATCCATCTATAAAAATATTAGCTTCACCTTCAAAATATATCCAGAAATTAGCCACTTCTCATCATTCCCACAATAATCACCCTGATCATCATCCTCTTCTATTACTTGGATTATTGCAATAAACTCATTGTTGGTTGTCCTTCTATTACCCTTTCTTCCCTTTTGTCAGTTTTGCACAGAGCAGCCAGAATGATTGTATTAAATGTAATTTAAATTATATCCCTATGATCAACATCCATTAAAATTATCAAAATTTTACTTATCTTTCTATTTATAATACAAAAGACTTCACGATGATCTATAAACCCTACATGATCTGCTCCACACCCTTACCTTTTTAACAACAGTCTATTATTAGTCTTAAGCATGCTCATTCCACTATAGCCTTAGTAGCTCTGTTAAACAAATATACGAAGCAAACTTCCATCTGGGAACTTGGCACTGGTTTTTCCCTCTGCCTGGAGCATTTTTTCCTCATTATCAAAATTCTTTATTTCCTCATGTTCTTTATGGTTTCATTTAAATAACCTTACAGCAACAACTACTCTAAAATTTCAACTGTCTCCCACAATATCTTATACTTAATCTCTACTGCTTTCCTTTTACATCTAGCACTTAATATACTGTACATTGTATCATGCATGCCATTTATTATATATCTCTTCCCATTGGCATATAAGCTATATGAAGATAATTTTATTTGTTTATGTGCTACTGTGGCCTCTATATCTAAAAGAATGCTTGGCACATTGTAGGAACTCAATAAATATTTATTAAATAAGTAATTGAATATGGAGGGAAATAAAACTTTACAAAATATGAATCCTTTATATATGGATACCTTATAGTAAAGAAAAAAAAATAGATGAAGAGTAAAATAAAAGGGTTGAAGAGGCACGTAGAACAGTAAAATTGTCAGAGGAATAAAAAAATGATAGAAATAAAAAAAAACGGAAAAGACCATTTAGAAACCCATGGAGGCCAGGCTGGAGAAATTATTGCACAAATGCAAGGACATGCAAAGACACATGCAGACACATATTCATAATAAAGGGACAGAATTTAGAAGAGAGAATGTTATGTGTTTAGATGACAAAGTTCAGCATTCATGTAATTTGCATTCTAGAAGAAATTAACAGAACAACAACAACAACAAATATACAGCATTAAAATACTCATAGTAGAGAAATTTTCTGAAATATTGAAAGACATATACTTGAATGTCCCAATGACACACTGTTTTAGGGAAATTATGTAAAATAACTCCACAACATATCTTGGGGAAGTCACTACATGGGAATTATAAAGAATAGAATAGATCTCTAGACAGGGAAAAAGGCACATCATTTATGCAAGGCTGGAAATTATTATGAGTTTTCCACATGAACATTCAATGCCAGAAGTCACTGGAACAAAACATACAGAATTTTTTGGAAAAAAAACAAAGATCAAGATTCTATAATTTTATATCTCAAAAAAGTTCATGAAAGAAAAAAGTGTTAGATAGACAAATACTTCAAGGTCTCCCTTATATGTAGAGTGTAAAATATTGAACTAATACAAATACTGAATAGAATACTGGTTACCAGTGGCTTGCAGAGATGAAGGTATTATGAAAATGTTTGTCAAAGGACACAAAATTTTAATTATATAGGAGAAATAGGCTCAAGAGGTCTACTGTACAATATGGTGACTATACTTAATAATGATATATTGTATTCTTGAGAATTGCAAATAGAGTAGATTTTAAATGCTCTTACCACAAAAAGGATATATGGAATAATGCATATGTTAATTGGCTCACTTTAGCCATTCCACAATATATACATATTTTAAAGCATTATTTTGTACACAATAAATATATATAACTTTTATTTGTCAAAAATATGTACAAAGGAAGTGGCAGTTAAGCATTAGTACCCATGACAACATAAAACCAATTAAGAAAGCAATAAAAATAAATAATTCAGCAATAGAGAAGTTGTAGCTGAAAAGAAAACCACCGAGTATCTATTTAAGTATTTAATATGTAATAGTGATAGAAAAGATAATAAAATTTAAGATAATAAACATTATAATCATTGATAATACAAAAATGAGGAAAGCAAATTTACTTAGAGTTTGAAAATAAGGGAGGACATATGTGCACATGTACACATATGTTTACAGTAAATGTAAAGAAAAGCCAATGTTATTGATATTATCAAAAAATTTAAGAGAAATAATGTAATGACATTTTTAAAAGAGATACTTTGTACTGAAAATGGTAACAATCCATAATGAAGAGCTTGCTGTTCCCTGTCCTGAAACTTTATGCACAAATAACATACCATCACATTAATAGACCAAACACTCAGGAAGAAATGGAGAGAAACTTACTAGTTATAGAGATTTTAAATCATGTGTTGTAGCTCATCACAAATCAAATAAGCAAAAGCCAATAATGCAGATAATTATTGTAAATAGTTAATAAGGTCAACTGTGTAGATAAAACAATGCATGCTATAATTAGACAATAAATTTTTTTTCAAGCACCCATAAACCAATAGTGAGGTATGGCAAATTCCCCAAAATAGAAAATATACAGGCCAAATTATCCAACTGCAGAGTTATAAAACTAGCAAAAATAAAAACAAACAGAGCAAAATAATGATGTAGAAATTATTAGCAACAAAAAATTGTTTGGTGTATAGTCCTTGTGTCACAAAGAAAACAAAAATTAAAATTATAAACTATCTGAAAGTGGAGATAATAAAAAGAAAATGTATTAAAAGACTTAACCAAAGCTATCTCAGAGGAAGTTACATTGCCATATAAAGTTAAACCATTAAGTATGAAAGAAAGAAAACATGTAATAAGTAAATAAAATTAGAGTAACTTGAAGTGACTTAACAAAAAGCAAAAAATAAATGATTAATCATATAAATCAAATGATAATGATTAAGAAAAGTAAAAAATAGAAGAGCAATAAACTACTTCCAAGAGTTTGGTGTGCCAAAAAATAGAGAAGATGTAGAAATCACTGGCTAATATAATCACCAAATAATTGAGAAATCAAAAATATAGAAAATAACAAATTACACAGGGAACATAATTTAAAATGCTAATAATGTTTTAAGTATAAGAAAATTATTTGCACAAATCTGATGCAAATTAAATAACTGGATAAAATAACTTTCTAGAAAAATATAAATTATCAAAATTTATTCACAATCATAAATAATACCTAAAGAGTAATGTACCCACAGTAACTATGGAAGAAACTAAAAATATTTTTTCAGAGCTAATCCTCCCCAGAACTTCCCATTCATAATTTTAGAGAGAAGTTTTGTAAAATGAAGAACATAAAGATCATTTCAGAACACAGACAAATGTCAAGGTTTTATGTTTTAATAAAGTAAGTATTGCGTAGATTGCAAAGTTTCACAAACATAACAAAATGAAAACTAGAGGACAATCTTATTGTGCATTATTGATGCAAGCAATTTAAATAAGATATAAACTTCAGGCAAATATCCATAATGAACATAGATGCAAAAATCTTCAATAAAATACTGGCAAACTGATTGCAACAGCACATCAAAAAACTTATCCACTATGATCAAGTAGGCTTCAACCCAGGGATGCAAGGCTGGTTCAACATATGCAAGTCTATAAATGTAATTCACCACATAAACAGAACCAAAGACAAAAACCACATGATTATCTCAATTGATGCAGAGAAGGCCTTTGACAAAACTCAATAGCCCTTTATGCTAAAAACCCTAAATAAACTAGGTATTGATGGAACATATCTCAAAATAATAAAAACTATTTATGACAAACCAGCAGCCAATATCATACTGAATGGGAAAAAACTGGAAGCATTCCCTTTGAAATCTGGCACTAGACAAGGATGCCTTCTTTCACCACTCCTATTCAATATAGTACTGGAAGTTCTAACCAGAGCAATAAGACAAGAAAAAGAAATAAAGTGTATTCAAATAGGAAAGGGGGAAGTCAAATTGTCTCTATTGCAGATGATGCAATTGTATATTTAGAAGACCCCATCATCTCAGCCCAAACTGATAAGCAACTTCAGAAAAGTCTCAGGATACAAACTCAATGTTCAAAAACCACAAGCATTCCAATACACCAATAACAGACTGAAAGAGCGCCAAATCAAGAATAAACTTCCATTCACAATTGCTACAAAGAGAATAAAATACCTAGTAATACAACTATCAAGGAACATAAAGGACCTCTTCAAGGAGAACTACAAACCAGTGCTCAACAAAATAAGAGAGGACACAAACAGATGGAGAAACATTCCATGCTCATGGTTAGGAAGAATTAATATTGTGAAAATGGCCATACTGCCCAAAGTAATTTACATATTCAACACTATCCCCTTCAAGCTAACAATGATGTTCCTCACAGAATTGGAAAAAAACATTTTAAACCAAAAGAGAGTGGGCATAGCCAAGTCAATTCTAAGCAAAAAGAACAAAACAAGAGGCATCACACCACCAGACTTCAAACTATACTACAAGGCTACAGTAATCAAAACAGCATGGTACTGGTACCAAAACAGAGATATAGACCTATGGATCAGAATAGAGACCACAGAGGCAACACCACACATCTACAATCATCTGATCTTCGACAAACCCAAGGAAAACAAGCAATGGGGAAAGGATTTCCTGTTTAATAAATGGTGTTGGGAAAACTGGCTAGGCATGTGCAGAAAGCAGAAACTGGACCCCTTCCTGACACCTTACACTAAAATAAACTCCAGATGGATTAAAGACTTAAACATAAGACCTAACACTATAAAAATCCTACAAGAAAATCTAGGCAAAACCATTCAGGACATAGGCATAGGCAAGGACTTCATGACCAAAACACCAAAAGCATTGACAACAAAAGCCAAAATAGACAAATGGGACCTAATCAAAGTCCACAGCTTCTGCACACACACAAAAAAAAAACAGTCATTAGAGTGAATTGGCAACCAACAGAATGGGAAAAATTTTTTCCAATCTACCCATCTGAGAATCCACAAAGAACTAAAACAGGTTTACAAGAAAAAAACAAGCAAGCCCATTCAAAAGTGGGTAAAGGATATGAACAGACACTTTACAAAAGATGACATACATGAGGCCAACAAACATATGAAAAAATGCTCATCATCACTGGTCATTAGAGAGATGCAAATCAAAGCTACATTGCGATATCATCTCACACAAGTTAGAATGGTGATCATTAAATAATCTGGAGACAACAGACGCTGGAGAGGATGTGGAGAAATAGGAACACTTTTACACTGTTGGTGGAAGTGTAAATTAGTTCAACCTTTGGGGAATACAGTGTGGCAATTCCT